>NW_017804912.1:86823-89417 GCF_001891065.2 Hippocampus comes
GCAGGGGCAGTCCCGTCATTGTGTAATCAATTAAATATTTTTTTTTTTTTTTTTTTTTTAAAACAGGCTTTTCATTTCCATCCCGTTATTCAGAAAACAGGATAATTTAAATGTATTTATTGCTGCTTCAGTTATTGGTTTGGTCAGATCACAGTTGCTCGGGGCTCGGGTAACGCCCAATCGTGGCTCAGTGAAGCGTAACGTGCTGACGACAGCTACCTGCTCCCTCACCACCAACTTTCGGTACATCTTCATCCATGCAGAGTAGGTGGACACTCCTTTGAGCTCAAGGCCAGTCTGAAGCTCATCCAGCTGACACACGTTCATGAAAGGAAGGAGATCTTTCAATAGGTCTGCTGGCAGATCTGGTGCAATGGAAACGAAATAAAACTTGTTAAAAGATACGAGGGAGACGGACAGAAGTCAACTCTCTCAAAGGAATGTGTTTCTGTTGCTCCATTCTAAACCCTTTACTCAGAGTCTGTACTTCAAAGCACATGTTGTTGTTGTCGTTTGATTGATTGATGGATTGTTTCATATCAAATCCATTTTGGTGTTGCACAGAGCTGGAATGCTGAAAATAGTGTCGGTCAAAAATATTTGTGGAGCTGCCTGTAGAAAGGTTGAAGGAAATGCCACATTTACAGTACTGGCATGTACATTGACGGTGTAACATGACAAGAAACTCGTTGCATTTGCACTCTCTCGAACTGAGACATGGAATCAAATCGTAATCGCGCTGAATCAAACCACGTCGTACGCAATATTGTAAAGTGCAATTTTTAAATTGCACCAAGCAAAGCTGCAATAGGGTGCAGAGGTACGGAAGAGGATTAGGGCCAATGAAGAAAAAAAAATAAGGTTGGCAAGATTCTCACTTTAAAGTCAGAAGTCTGACTTTAAAGATTAAAGTCAGAATGACTTTAAAGTCAGAATTCTGACTTTAAAGTCATTCTGACTTTAATCTCAGAATTCTCACTTTAAAGTCATTCTGACTTTAATCTCAGAATTCTCACTTTAAAGTAAGTCAGAATTCTGACTTTAAAGTGAGAATTCTGAGATTAAAGTCAGAATCTTGCCAACCTTTTTTTTTTTTTCTTCATTGGCCCTCATGCTCTTCCGTACAGATGTGAGTTGCCAGTTATGGCAAAATGACCTACCACGGTGTATTTATTCATGCATCGCTTCGGTTAGTCGGTCGAGTTTACGAGTCGCGCTTGCGCTGTGTGTTAAAGTGAGTAAATAAATGTTTTGTTTTATAAGATGAAGATGTAGTAACTCTTCAACAAACGAAATGTATATGGGTGAAACGCGGTATCCGCTTTAGCCTGTGCTGAAATGCTCGCCGTTGTTTGGGGAGCCCTCAACGCGAACAAAAATAAAACATGTGTTCCACTTACCGAGAATCTGCCCTGCGCCCACATTTTGTAAACAGAAATGACAATGGACGGCTTTCAAGCAGACGTCCCTTAAAGTCGTGATATGTTTCTTCTCCATGCTAGTGTCTAGTAGTGACGTGCCCGACTGTGCCGAGGTTCCGATGCGCGTGCCGAGTAAACTGGAAGAAAATCTGCCAAGCGCGCACCGAGGCGTGTGTCGATGACGCTTGTGGCCACGCCCCATACCTCGGAACGCGCGTTGCTCCGCCCGAAGCCTCGCGGGACGGGATTCCTACGTCACCGCCACAAATCGAAACACATTCGGCGCACCGGGACGACAATGAGCTCACAGGTGACGCTGACACTTAACTCGCATCTCCCAATCTCAACTCATTCCGATTCGTTTTACAATGGACGGCTTTGGACGCACCCCACCATCCACAACGAATAAGAAGAGAACATCCCCTGTCTGGGATCATTTTGAGCAGATCTCTCCTAAAAAGGTACAAATTATAACCAGTGTGAATATATATATTGTAAATTGTTGTGACAGCACAGTGCATCCCTCATTGTAAAGTCTTTCTTCTACTTGCTGATATTTCAAAAGGTGAAGTGTAAACTTTGTTCCAAAGAACTTGGGTACCAAGAGAGCACGTCATCTCTGTTGAGGCATTGTAGGGCCCTGCATGAAAATAAGGAGACGACTCAAACACAATTTTAACATGCAATGAAAGAACAGCATAGCCTACCATGTGTATTTCAAATGTGACAGATGAAATGAATGACATCTATCATTAACTCTGTTTCTGTTCAACTGCAGTGGATAAGAATGCAGTGGAGGAGGCATTAAATCAATATGGCTATTGAAGATTGCCAGCCCTTCAGTTTTGTGGGTTCAGGAAGCTTATCCAAACTTTTGACCCTACATATGTTCTCCCCACCAGGCGGGTGTGTGAGAGCACATGAATCATTATTCCCCACTGCCCCATAAGTGCTCTTCCAATAGTGTTCTTTCTCATTTCCTTTAGACTTTGAAAGCCATGGTGGAGGAGAGGTACCAGCAGGCAAAAGAGAAAGCCCAAGACCTCATAGCAAAGTCCTCTGCTGTGAGCATAACAGCAGATATGTGGACCAGCATCAACACAGATGCATATCTGGCAGTCACCTGTCATTTCATTGATGAGCACACCTCTCTGCACTCAGCTGTGTTAGGTG
>NW_017804912.1:90081-106440 GCF_001891065.2 Hippocampus comes
AACCTCTACAAATTAGCTATAACCTTTCTCTGCACCCCAGCCTCATCCGTCCCTTGTGAAAGACTATTTTCAAAAGCAGGAGAAATCCTATCGAAAAAAAGAAACCGTTTAAAGCCAAACACTTTGGAAATGCTTGTTTTCCTGAATAAAAATGAGTGAAAGGTGTATCTTGTTCCTTGTTTATGTCAATGTCGAAAATAAAGCAACCATTCTTTCAAGTAACACGCACATTCATTCACATCACAACTCCCCGCCCTTTCGACTCCATCAAATCCATGGTATTTTAATCACTGTGTCATGACATTTATTGTCCACATGATGGCGCAATAGAACAAATGGAGCCTCATGATGCGTTGGCCCAGAACCGACCCAGTTGGATGGAAGGCCTCATTGCTTCATGAGGCTTCAGTTTCCCATCACTAGCTGAAATGCTCGCCGTTGTTTGGGGAGCCCTCAACGCGAACAAAAATAAAACATGTGTTCCACTTACCGAGAATCTGCCCTGCGCCCACATTTTGTAAACAGAAATGACAATGGACGGCTTTCAAGCAGACGTCCCTTAAAGTCGTGATATGCTTCTTCTCCATGCTAGTGTATATGTGTGTGAGCGCGTATAAAAAAAACACACGGCTGCACTACAAGGAAGTGACGTCAGGAGAAGATGGCGAACGTAAAAACAATAGCGACCCCACTGGCAAGGAGGCAAGCAGACTCGCCCTGCACCGAAAACAAGTACGAGCATGGACATCCAATTTAAATTTGAGTCGTTATTCTTAGGGGCCATTACATCAGAAAATGCTTCTAATAATGTTAAATATTTATTTCAGATCCTAAGTGCTGCTTGCAGGAAAGC
This sequence comes from Hippocampus comes, assembly GCF_001891065.2. Lineage (NCBI taxonomy): Eukaryota > Metazoa > Chordata > Actinopteri > Syngnathiformes > Syngnathidae > Hippocampus > Hippocampus comes. The sequence continues at coordinate 90,935 of NW_017804912.1, forward strand.
TATTACAAGAAAGTGGTTAAAACCTGAAAAACCTACTGTTGAAGAATGGATCGACATAGTCTATGACATGTTCAAAATGGAGAGGATTACCTTTGCTCTGAGAATGAAACAAGACACTTTTTTGAATAGATGGGAAAGATGGATGAAGTATATCACGCCAGTACGACCATCATTTGTTTAGAGTCGACTTCTGTGCCACCCCTTACACTTACTCTCTCTGCTGTTTTATTCAAGTCTGTATGTTGACAATTCCTGTAATAGTATGCGTAACGAGTCTGAGAGGTTTACCCCACTGTTTTTTTTTGTCTTGTCTGTTTGTTGTTTTCTTGTCTGTTTTTATTTTACTATAGTTAAAAAAAATGGTCATATAGTTATACAGTACTTCTTATTGGTCCCTACACGTTACGTATTGCTTACTCAATCTTGGTTATTTTAAATTGAGATAATCTTATGTATGATCAGATATATTAAGAACTTGTATACTTTGTTCTTTCATTGACTGTATGGATGTGATTTCACAATAAAAAAAGAATTGAAAAAAAAAAAGAAAACAAGTACGAGCACGGCTGAAGGTCACGAAACAACGAAAGGACTTTTCTGTGCGTGTGGTGGTGGTGGTGGTGGAGGGGGTGGGGGGCGCTGCGGTCCAATATAACGAGCATGCGCAGTGTCTGCGGACCGCTTGGCACGCAGACCGCAATATGGCGAGAGCGCCTGAGAGCGGAGGCTGCACGGAGTTTTCGGGCTGGGAGAACGACATCCAGGGCGTGCGCATCACCGGGGAGGAGAGCTGGGAGTCCGCGGCGGTCGGCACTCCGAGCGTGGACAGCAGCGCCCGACTCTCACCCGAGCCCCAGGAGCGCACCCGGCTGAGCGACAACACCCGGCTGGCGACCCGCTACGCCGTGCGCATTTTCCGGGAGTACCTGAGCGACAAGGCGCGCAGTCCGGACTTCGAGAGCCTGGACAAGGCGGAGCTGTGCGCTCTGCTGCGCTCCTTTTACGCGGAGGCGCGCTCTAAAAGCGGCCAGTTGTACAGCAAGTCGTCGCTCGTCAGCATCCGGAGCTCGCTCAACCGCTACCTGAACGAGCCGCCCCACTGCCGCACGCTGGACCTCACCAAGGACCCGGAGCTGCGCGGGGCCAACCTCGCCTTGGCGGCGGTCATCCGGCGGTTGGAGGAGCGGGGCGCCGGGCCGGTGGTGCAGAAACAGGCGATCGCGCGCTCCGACCTGCGCCGCCTCTACGAGTCGTCCATGTTCGACGCGTCCACACCCCCGGGGCTGCTCAACAAGGTTTGGTTCGAGACCTGCATGTACTTCAGCACCAGAGGCCGCGAGAAGCAACGCGAGCTTCGCGAGGACTCCTTCGCGCTGGCCGCCGACGAGCAAGGCCGGAAGTTCGTTTACTTCCGAGCGACGCGGGGCAGCCGGAAGACGGCCGCCGACGAAGACGTCACGCTGCGGCCCCGCATGTACGAGACGCGCACCTCGCTGTGTCCGTACGCCAGCTTCGTGCGCTACCTGGCCAAGCGCAACCCGCTGTGCCGAGCTTTCTTCCAGCGGCCGCGCGACGCCTGCGGCCCGGCCGACGGCACATGGTTCGAGAACAAGGCAGTCGGGAAGAATCTTCTGGGCACGCGCATGCAAATGCTGTCGCGCGCCGCCAAGCTTTCCAGGACTTACACCAACCACTGCATCGGCGCCGTCTCCATAGCGACGCTCGACAGCATCTTGGGCGTCGCCGACACAGACTGCAGCGGGCGGTGCGCGGCAATGGAACGCGGTCACGTGGGTGCTGAGATCACGAGTTTTGCGCCTCCCCACCCCAAAAGACTGGGCGCGAAGTCAGGAGCCAGAGAAAGACATGCGCATGCGCGGTCTCCTGTCCGCGCCACCGTCACTCAGGTAGCCTGAAAGGTCACGGGACCCCTCCTGAAGTACCCCTGGGCCATTAAATCTGTGTCCAATTTGGCCTCAACAAGCATAACGCGATTCATTCCTTAAGAAATACAGTCGACCCACGCATATTCGTCGTTTTAAACCTTTGGATTCATGAATTAATTCAATTTTCCTTTCTTTAAAAATAAAAGAATAGAAAAATGACGGTCCGAATTATACATGCGGATACTCTCTATTCACGGACCAGGTCCTAAGCCCGGTCCACTGTCTTCATTATTGGAGTTCATACTGTAGTTTCCAGTTTGGTGTGTGTACTGTATCGAACTTGGAATGCTTCCCATCAAAATATTAGAAACAGTTTGACACAGTGTCGATTTTTACAATAACTTGATCTCATGAGTGTGTGTCCCTGATGTTGTGTCCTGTGGGCTTTTATTGCATTAACGCATGTAATGAGTGGCCACCAAGGCATTGGTTGCCATGGCAACCACGCCTCGCTCATTAAGTTACCCAGCATGCACAACAGTGACGCCCTCAAGCTAACTGGCGCTCAGTGGTACACACACACACACACACACACACACACACACACACACACACATTTGGCAATTGGGTCACTTCCATCAGTGTGTTATCTCGAATCCTAGAAAGCTAGCCCTCGCTAACAGGCCCACAGGTGCTGACCGAGTGTGTCATATGTCCCAGGACAGCGATGGGCAGATTTCGGCGTCCCCGCCCGGTTTGTCTGACATCCCCTCGACAGCGCAACTCAGCAAAGCCAACGCACCGGTCCACGTGGACGTGGGAGGTCACACGTACACCAGCAGCTTGGAAACCCTCACAAAGTACCCCGAGTCACGGTGAGTCATGTGCTGGAGCTTTTGCAGTGTTTTGTAGTGTTTCGTATCGTAGAGTTTTGTGGGGGGTGGGAGGGAGGTTCATTGAAGACTAAACTGTCTTTGATGCTTATGTGGCACGTTGTGTAGCTGACTCATGAGACTAAATAGGACTAATCTGTATTGTTTAAAAAATGGGTGTGCAAGAGTTGTCGTGTAGTGGTTCACAATGCTGATAGTGTGGCTGCGTCCATGACATAGAGTGGTTCACTCGGCCCACTTCTGTTGCTTCATTAGACTAGATCTTGCTGACTTTTCTGTACCTTTATGGGAGGTTCATGACAGAATGATTTGCATAGCAAACCTTTGTAGCTTCTAAATGGTTGGGAATTTTAGGTTTGTAGGGCAACGGTTCACACACTGACTGGTGTAGAAAATGACCAAAATTGAAATATGTCCCTCGTTGTTGGCGTCATGTGATGCGTTAGCAGTGTGCCAGCAGGATCGGGCGATTGTTTGACGGAAGCGAGCCGATTGTGCTCGACAGTCTGCGGCAACACTACTTCATCGACCGAGACGGCGCCATGTTCCGCTACATCCTCAACTTCCTGCGCACCTCCAAGCTCCTCCTCCCGGATGACTTCAACGTGAGTGCGCGCACCGCTGGGTTGGTCGTGTAGCGTTTCACATCGAGCTTTTCCTCTTGCCCTTGTGGCTGTGCCGGCAGGAGTACGCTCTGCTGTATGAGGAGGCCTCCTTCTTCCAGCTGGCTCCTCTGCAGGCGGAACTTCGGCGCTGGCACGGCTTGAGGGAAAGCGAGAACGCAGCGGCGCCGTGGGAGTGCGTAGCGGTTCAGGTGGCTCGAGATCCGCACGAGAGGATCACGCTGAGTGGTCGACGGACCACCCTGGGGGAGACCTTCCCTGAAGTGAGAGAGTTGGTGTGCAAATCCGGAAGCGCCAGACCGGAGAAGGACCCCGCGCATGTCTGTCGCTTTCCTCTTGAGGACGACTGCACCCTCAACTCTGTACAGGTATCAGAAATATTAAAATAATACCGTGTCTGAAGGACTTTTTGAGTAGCTGGCTTGGGAGGTTTATGGAAGATTAAATTGCCTCCGGTTTATGAGAACAGCAATGGTCGGTAGTGCAATGGTTCACATACTATAGGCAACATTGGCATAGCTGGTTTGGGTGGAAAGTTTATCAAAGACGATAAATTCTCTTTAGTATTTGTAAAGCGTTCGTGTAGTGGTTCACATAGCTGCAATGTATTTCGCTGCTGTGGGATGTTGGTAGCGTGGTCATTCGTCAGACTTTTGTAGCTGAAGACGAAAAGGTCTCCAAAATAAATGAAAGATTGGCAGCTTAGTAGTTCGCATAGTTGACCTGCGTATCTTGAGGCGGTAGGTTCATTTCAAGATTCCAAATTGTTTTTAAAATTCTTGCTTGCTTGCGGGTGCAGGTGCTGGAGCGTTTACAACTCGCTCAAGATCCGCACAAGAGGATCATGCTGAGTGGTCGGCGGACGACCCTGGGAGAGACCTTCCCTGAAGTGAGAGAGTTGGTGTGCAAATCCGGAAGCGACAGACCGGAGAAGGACCCCGCGTATGTCTGTCGCTTTCCTCTTGATGACGACTGCACCCTCAACGCTGTACAGGTATCAGAAACATTAAAATAATACCGTGTCTGCAGGACTTTTTGAGTAGCTGGCTTGGGAGTTTTATGGAAGATTAAATTGTCTACGGTTTATGAGAAGAGCAATGGTCGGTAGTGCAATGATTCACACACTATAGGCAACATTGGCATAGCTGGTTTCGGTGGAAAGTTTATCAAAGACTAAATTCTCTTTAGTATTTATAAATCGTTCATGTAGTGGTTCACATAGCTGCAATGTATTTAGCTGCTGTGGGAGGTTGGTAGCGTGGTCATTCATTTGTCAGACTTTTGTAGCTGAAGACGAAAGGTCTCCAAAATAACTGAAAGATTGGCAGTTTTGTAGTTCACATAGTTGACCTGTGTATCTTGAGGCGGTAGGTTCATTGAAAGATTCCAAATTGTTTTAAAATTCTCGCTTGCTTGCGGGTGCAGGTGCTGGAGCGTTTACAACAGAGGGGATTTCGGCTGACGGGCTCCTGCGGCAGCGCCGATGCCTCCTCATACCTCTGCCAGTACCTATTAGGTCGGGCGGGCGGGGTGGAAGACTGCGAAGAGCTGTAAAAAGTCAAGTCGCCCATCGATCGCACAGGGACAAACTGCTCCTGTTAGTACTGTAATGATGACGATGTCATGTGACAGGACATCCAGCACAAAATGTATCTGCGAAGAAAACAGTTCGTTTTTTTTTTCTAGGTATAACATGACACAAAATGCTTGTGGACATTTTTTAATGAAACTGAGTGAGAAAAACAAAGACGGCTTCAACGAAAGCTTCAACACAACATACAAAACAATGAGCACAGCATCAGAATAACAGTGGACCCCCACGTACATGTGATTCAGCATCCGCAAATTCAAATTTCTTTAGTTGGCATGAAAAAAATTGGGTTTTTTTTTTTACGTTTTTAGGTTGTTGATCAGCATTTTATTGGGTTGAAATGGGAATCTATTATACATGGATTTTTGCAATTCACGGGCTGGCTTGTCCTTATCCCCCCGCGAGTAGTGGGGTCTACTGCAACTAACAAACAAAAAAAAAGATATTTCACAACAAAGACAAACTCCTAAACTTCAACATGTATTATTGCAGACCCAACTTCGAAGTTTTCCCGGAGACGAGCCATTGTTACGGCCATGTTCTTGCTTAGGCTCAAGACTGGAAATTTGAGATATGAAAAGCAGCTTTTGGGGGAGAGCAAACAATTCCTGAAGTTGACTGAACATGAAACAAAGAAGTTCAACTTGCAAAAAAACAACAACCCTGCTATCTTAATGTTAACTTATGAGAAAAGCTATTGACATGCCAACAATTAGCATTGACAGTCACAGTATTATACATTGGCATACACAACAGAGAAATGCATGGATATATTTTAACAACTCACGGGAATATATTCTTTATCCTCTGTGAAAAACAGGTGGCAGATAGTCTATTATTATTTTTATTTATTATTTATATTTTTGTAAAGCACATTTTTATCGTGACTTTTTTTCGTCACACTTTGGCGTGCCACGGGTCCTCCTACGGGTGCCAAGCGAAGCGGCTCATAGGAGCCCAGACGCAACATAAGCCAGGAAGGCCGACCGGAGTACCTTCAGTGGTGCCTTGCGGTGTTCCGCCCTCATGCTGAGCTTCTCCAGAAGGCCGCGGAGATATTCCTGAGCGGCATGAGAAACCAGAGCCACCGCCTCTGGGCCCACTTGGGTCACCCCCAGCGGCCGTCCTGCGCACAGGATGCGGCCCAGCAAGGGGCCGGGAGACAGGAAGAGCTGATCCTGGCACGACTGCACCACAGAGCCCACCGCGCTGGTCAGGATCTGAGCGTTCTCCTCGCGCAGGTTGACGCCGGCCATGGACGCCACGTCGTTAATGTCATCATCTTCTCTGCGGGGGGGCGGGACGTGGACAGGTTAGACAACTGGTGGGCAAGGTGCTCATAATTAAATGATTAGCTAATTTAGTCCTTCTCAAAGTGTGATACGAGGACCACCAGTAGTACGTTGGCTCCATTTACCGGACACAAATGACTTACTGCTCAAGTGCAGTTCAGCTGTATTTAACTTTGAAGTTCAATACATTTGAGATGAGAGCATTTGGACACACACTTGCCGCGAAATGCATCTGAATCTTCTTACTTGTACGAGGCTGAAGTGTCCCTGAAAGCAAGTCTGGGGGCGCACGGATGATCTCGAGCAAAAGGTTGCGTCATGGAGTGCCTCCCTAGTGTAAAAAAAAAAAAAGAAAAAAAATACACTTGGATTTTGTAGACCATTCTGTGTCAGGAGCCCCTTTCACATTGCCCGTTTAAATGCTACGACAGTTTTCTCCGAGTTGTTCTCTATTGAAAGGTACCGACGTGACCAAACCCAGAAAACAGGTCAGCTGTGACTTTTACAATGCGAGCCCGAGGGCAGTTGGATGGCAATTTACGTCAACAGCAGGGGGCCATAGAAACCAAAATGGCAGCTCAGTGAGTTGAATGAAAATGGATGGCTATTGGATGGGGGCATGGTGAAAAACTCTTGCTTTGGATATTCTTGGAAATGGTCAAACTTTACCTGGCTCTATCATGGGAGGGTCAGGAATACGACTATTGCAATAAATGAAGCCAACTACGACAGAGCCATTTACACAGACCAGAAGAAAAAAACGTGGCTTTAACCAGCAGAGTAAAAGGGACAACCTGTGAAATTTCTTCCAATCTGGACCGGGGTGACTTTGGGGATAGAGTTGCCTCTGAAGTCCTTGGTGGTGAAAGTTGTGGACTGGGCCAACACGCTTGCGCCACTTGACTGTAAAACAGATCATTAGCAGGACCCGACATGACTTTGAAAGTTGTCACTCAAACAGCACAGACCACCGGATGGAGGGCTCTCGGACTTGGAGCTGGGTTCACGTTGGGCTTCTTCACAGCAGGGGGGCAGGAGGAGGAGGAAGAGCAGGAGGAGGACGACGAAGACGACGACGACGAGCAGGCCTGCTGGATGAATACCTGAGGGTCTGCGGTAAGGCGACGCACTGCGGGGAGACTTTTCTGTCAGTAGATACAAAAGTAGAAGGACTACTACTGTTAGAAATCTCCATGGCAGTGAATGAGTTAAAAAAAGAAATCTTACTGAGCAATCAATTCCATTTAATTCCTAAAAATCTAGTGTGACGGTCTCTCACTCACTTTGAGGAAGGGAACCAAGCAGGGTTGCGGTGTGGACTTGAGCTCCTGATAGAGCGCCTCAGTGAACTCCTCCGCCTCTATCCTGCCTTCCTGCGACAGCAACGTGAACGTTACGTGTCCCAACGGCCAAAACCAGCGATGGCAATATCATGAATCTCACCAGCAGACCCCTGACCAGGCCTCGCACGTTGTTGGCCATGTTGACAGACTTAGAGTCGCTGCAGGCCAGCTTCATTAGCGTCACCAGGAAGTTCTTGCACTTCTTTACACTCTCCAACGTCTCCTGGTGGCCAGAAGGACAAAAGGAAACATCCTTAACATCTCCCGACAAAGAAAAGGGGGAAAAAAAGTCAACAAACCACAGCTCATAACTTGAAAAGCTTGGAATTTTGATGACCGTATATTGCCAGATGATAAGTTTATTTTGAACCCCCCCCCCCAAAAAAAAAAACTGACTACCTTGAATACCGAGGAATCGGTGCACAGTTCAATTGTTTATCCAGTGTTTATGTACTATCCAGTGGTCTTGCGCCCCATCAATATCAAGTGTGTTTAAAAACCCTAAAAAAATGAAGTGCCATAAACAATATAAAAACAGTTTTTCAATCGGGTATTTCTATTTCACATGTTTCACTTGTTGCAGGGGTGGTCTGAAATGTAAATTCCGTGGTGCAAGGGGGTTCATTGTATGAAGAAAAATTGCCTTTTGGAGAAATTATACTAAACTACGCAAGGACCCGGCACTCGCCTGACTAAATGTGGGTGGAGGCTCTTTCTTGGTTTCCACGGTGACCGGCTGACAAGCATGCTCAGCCACCTCGCTGCGGGTCTGAACCACAGCTGGCTTGGGAGTCACGCCGATCACCTGAAGGCACACAAACACAGATGAAAGTTTTACGCAGATACCCTGACAACATTTCAAGCATTTTGTACTTATTTGATTTTCCATTATTGTTTTCCTATTTTTTGGTCATATATGTATTTTATTTTTATTTGTATTTAATGATTATATATAATATTTAATATATAATATTTTTATTCTTTGCATCTGTATTTTTGGGTAATAATGCCCCCAACACACCGAGAATTTTTCATTTTGTTGTAGTTGTTTCTAATATTTATCTGTTCAAATATTTTTGGTTCTTATTTGTCTAATATTATTTGGACCTTTATCAAACGTTTGTATTTTTTAAATATTATTTACATGCTCCTACCTTGACCACAGCCGTCTTCTGGACGGCTGGTGGCTGGAAAGTCTGAGGAGCCGTCATCCTAATCACTGTCACCTTCTCATTGCTTTGACTTGTGGCACCTGCCGTGGACACCTGATGTTGCAAAGCAGCACAGACGCCAACCGTGAGCGCATGCGAGTGCAGGCACACGGGACTTTGTCATACCTGCCGGGCCAGAATTCCGGTGGCTTGCCCGTTGCCGGTTCTCAGTGCCTGTTGAGCCTGAGCCAAAGCCTGCTGGGACATCAGCATCAGCTGACCACTGTCACTGCGGATCAGCATCATACCTGTTCATTTGAGAATACGGATGATACCTATTTATATAGTGGTGCTTGGCAATACAAGTTTAATTTGTTTACTTGACTAATGAAAATTGTATTCATTCCTTCTCGCCAGTAACGTAAGCATACAGTAATGACACTATTTAAGACAATGTAGGCTAAACAAAAACAATGTTTTGCTTCATTTCAATGGACATTGTGGTACACCTTCTAGTGTGTACCTCTAAAATCCTCCATAATAAACTAATTCCCAAAAAACGAAGTAGATAAGCTCTTCTACTTCTTCGTGCTTTGTACTCTGGTTGAAGTGGCCATTTCTACCAGACTCAGCATTTTGATAGACTGTCATTTGGGGGAAATATTTTCATGTTGCTACGACACAGAAAAGTAGTTTCAGTCAAGAGGTGAAAAATGAAATACCTGGTGGAATCTGGATGTTAGCGGGCAACTGTGTCCGAGGCGCCATGGGCACCTGTGGTCCGGTTGACCTGGGAACGGTGATCACCACTGTCCTACCCTGGACTGAGGTCGGGTTCATTGTGGTGTTGGCCTGGCTCAGAACCGCTTTGGGCCCATTGGCACTTGCCCCGCTCGGCTTGGAAACCTTGGTTACCACCATGACGGAGGGGGACGACATCTGAGGAGCAGGAACCGAGGAGGTGGAGGTGGGTTGGTAGACTGGCCCCTTGGAAACACCTGGAGAAGGAACATGGCCACACTTGGCCGCGACTTGGAGGTTCTTCACTTGAATGGTGGGCTCTCCATCTTGTACTGCCCCCATGGGGTCCTTATTCATAGCCATTATTGTTTCTAAACGGGGAAATAAATGTGACTTAATACAATTCAATTTGTAAGACAAACTTTTTCAACAATTGTGTCCCTAAATTGCGTAGCCTTGATTACTTTTAAGTGGAAAACACTTGATATTTTACGCGAGTGTGTGGTCAAGGCAGTTTTTTTCAACAAATTACATAAAAGGAACTTACCTTTATTTCGCTATGAATGCGTACTTTCTAAGCACACCGCAGCGTCAAACGACCCCTTTTCAGCTACTTAAAACCGAGCTGCTGCCGGCAGGTGTACTCAATTAATTTCCATTTACCTGGATTATTAAAGTGAAATGTGTTTCAGCTACTCGAAAGGATATAAATAGGTCTAATATTTTCAACAATGAATGGCCAACTGTGAAATAAATGTGTGCTAACAATTCCAATTTCGCCATGTCACAAGACTTTGCATGAAACGCGTTGCAAAGCCACGTGACGAATAGTAATCAACGTTCACATCTTAGACAAAATAAAGGATGATACTCATGTTATGGAAAATATAAGATGTTACAAAGATGGGCGCCGGGTGTGTTTTTAGAATAGTCGAATCGGCGGCGTCTCGTGGCGTAAATTACGTACTCTTCAGGTGACATGAACATACACCGGCCCGCCTGAAAGCTCGTACTCTTGTTCACAGTGATGCGTTCAATCAAATAGGCAAATCTGGCATGTTGAATATCTGTCCCTTTCGTTCTTCCCATATTATTAAACTCGATTAATTCTAACAGTATGTAAATTTCGCACTCCAAGGTGAACGCAGTCTTGGTGTTACCAGTGATGCGTTCTGCGCGCGCAGGAAGAACACATTTTCACGCGCGCGCGCACACACTCACACACGAAAGATTTTATATATCCAATTTATGTAATTTACATACTCTTTGGTGACTTGAACCAGACCTTCTATCTAAACACTCGCAGCGTGATGCATTCAGGAAACATAGGAACTGTTTTGTGATGAGCTTTCCTTTCATTTTAATACCGTTTCCAAAAGAAGAAACCGTCACATTAATATAATTTCCATCCGGCTTCTGCAGAGGAAAAATATAATGCCACCACCTTCTTGGGGTTGGTTCTTATTGCAGGAAGGCTGCACTGTTGCTTTTATCTTGAATTATACAATACAATTTTATCTCGCGCATTTGACAACAGCTGTAGTTGGAACAAAGCACTTTACATATAACATAAAATAATACAGCATCAAAAGAAAGTAAACACAGTGAATTGAAACACAAATTAATGACACAGACACATATACACCAGAAAGCACTGGAACAGCCAGAGAATAAGGATGTGTCGGCAGATATGTTTGGAAATGTACAAAGCAGGGGCTTGTCTAAAATTTAACGGAAGGTAAGGATATATGACTACAGATCCCTTGAAGTGGATCTGATGTTGTAGTCGTGAGGCAAAAAACACCCAATCCAAATTTTAATAACAGAATAACTGTGTATCCCTTTATAATAATATGATTCCTGTACAATAAATCAAGGACATCATAGTTGGATAAGAGTCAAGTCTTTCATGTGACATCATGATAATGATTAGGAAACAAAATGGCCACCATCACGTTGGCTTCACGTGCGTCCTGAGAGCAGCTGCAGGACCAGCTGCTCGTCCTCGGCCAGCGACAGGCCCGTGTCCAGCACTGCGTGTTCCTCCTCTTGCTGCTGCCTTGCCTTCTTCCTCTTCCTTACTGGTGCCTCATCTTCTTCGCTGCTACTGTAGCTGCGTTTAGCGGGCTCATCTTCATCCTCGTCGTCGCTGTTGTCGCGGTGTCTGTCAGGGTCCGGCAGGGTGCTGGGGTCAAACTCTTCCTCGCCGCTGTTAGCCAGATATGCCACCACCTCATCCTCGTCGTCTTCGTCGCGGTCCTCCGACTTGTCTCCGCGCTGCTTGCTGGCCTCCCTCCTGGCCGCTTTGGCCTTCAGCCTCTTTTCTCTGTGTTTGGCCTTTATTTTGCGGCTGTACTCCCGCTTGTCGAACTCCTCGTCCTCCCTCCTCAGCCGCTCCTTGGCCTTCTCCACGTTGATCCCCGACACGTCGTCCTCCTCGTCTTGCTCCTGCACTGCGTCCTGGCTGGCGGCCGAGCGCTGCACGGGAGGCCACACCTGCATAGCTTGTCCTTCCTCCGTGAAGGACACTTTGGTGTTGACTTTGAAGTTCCTTTTGAGGATCTTCTTGGCCTCTTTAAACTTGGTCACCTTTTGGGGTTTCGTCTTGCTGGAGTCATCCACCTGGGCCTGGTGCGCTTCCTCCGTATTGAAGACATCCTTTCGTTTGAGTGTGAGGAAGTCCAAGTCTCTCAGGTCGTCATCGTCGACATCCACGGGGGGTGCTTCGGCCCGATCCTCATCATCACCATCATCATCATCGTCGTCATCCTCACTGTCATCTTCAGATTCCTCCTGGCGAGGACCATCTCCTCTCAGTTGGGCTTTGAAGCTGCTCAGTTCTTCGTCTTCCTCGGGCTTCTTCTCCGCTCTCTGCGCCTCGGCTTTGTTGAGGAAGCGCACGCGCGGCGCCACCGCCAGGCCCAAGGACAGCGCATACTCGTGCAGCGGGAGCTTGAAGACGTCAAACACGCCCTTGTTCTTCATCAGGTACACTGAGCGCAGGTAGGAGACGAAGCAGCGCTGGGCCCGTTCCTTCTGCTCCTGCTCTTGAGCCAGGAAGGCCTCCAGCTTCTGCTGAACATTCTGAAGCTTCTCTGGATTCACCTGCAATCAAGCGGACAGTTAATTTAAAAAAAAAAATCACAATATCAGCATGGAATTTAAGGAAACAAAAACGGGAAGTAAACAAAGGGTTTTTGACTTTGCTGCCTAAACGGGCTGCTGAACAAATCTAAAACACAAGCAAACAAGACATTTTGCAGTTTGCCACCACAATGAATTGCAAAAGAAATTAAAACGGTCAACAGTAGTTTGCTGCCTCAACGGCCAGCAGAAGGAATCAAAATCAAAAGTAAATAAACAGGAGGTATTTCCAAGTTGTTGCCTCAATGGGATGGACAAAAAATACAAATACATTGTGAAAAAGAAATGTTCTAGTTTGCTGCCTAACGGGGCTGAGAACAAATCCAAAACAGAAAGTAAAAAGGAATCATTTTAGTTTTCTGCCTAAATGGACTGAATGACAAATCAGAACAGAAAGTAAATGCTATGTTTTGTAGTTTGCTGCTAAACAGGCTGCGGAAGAAATCCAAACAGGGTGTAAATAGTTAATTCTCTGCCTAAGCGGACTGCTGAAGAAATAAAAGACAAAGAATTTGTCGAGTGTGTGGCCTACACAGACAAACAGAAGTAAACAGGAAGACTTTTAGTTTGTTGCTTAAAAGGGCTGAAAATGGAATCGAAAGACAAAGTAAACAGATGTTTGATAGTTTTCTGCCCAAACAGACTACAAAAGATATCAAACAAAATGACACTTTCTAGATTGTTGCCTGATTGGAACCTGCATAAGGAGTCAAAACAAAGTAAACAAGTGTTATACTTGGCTGCATAAATGGGCAGCAGAAGAAATAAAAGCCATGTTCAAGTGTGATGCCTAAACGAAATCATAATAGATGACAAGATCCCGGAGAACCCACCTGGATCTTGTTGACGGGCACCTTCTTCTCCTGCAGCTGGGCAATCATGCCCGTCTCCTCGGAGGGCAGCAGCAGGAGCAGAGCCTCGCCGCCCTCCTTGTACCTGGCGGTGCGGCCCACCCTGTGGATGTAGGTGTCTGCGTCCTCGGGACAGTCATACTGCAGCACCCAGTTGACGGCCGGGAAGTCCAGTCCCCTCGCGGCGATGTCTGTTGCGAAGAGGACGGCATTCTTCTTCCGCAGGAAGTCGTCGTAGACCTCCACACGCTTCATCTGCTGCTGCTTGCCGTGCAGCGCCAGCACGGGGATGCCCGGCCGGAGGCGGCAGAAGATGCGGAACAAGTACTGCACCTCCTTGCAGCAAGCAAAGAACACCATGATCTTCTTCTTCAGGTGACTTCGGATGAAGGAGAAGAGCATGTTGACTTTGTCGTGGAGCTCGCACACCACGTAGCTCTGCTCCAGCGTGGCCGGCGTGCTGAACTTGGCCTTCTCGTGCACCCAAACGTACTCGGGCTCCTTGAGGCTGAGGCGCGCCAGGTCTTTGACCGACTTGGTCTGCGTGGCGGAAAAGAGTAGCGTCTGGCGGCCGGCGGGGAGGTTCTCCACGATGGCGTTGAGCGTGTCGGCAAAGCCCATGTCCAGGATGCGGTCGGCTTCGTCCAGCACCAACATGCGCAGGTCGGACGCGTGGAAGGCCGCCGTCTCGTCCATGTGCTGCAGCAGCCGGCCCGGTGTGCAGATGACGATGTTGGTGCGGTGGATCTTCTCCGACTCGCCCTTCAGCTCCTTGCCACCGATGATGAGCCCAGCTGAGAAGTCGTGGTTCTTGCCCACTTTGCGGAGCACCTCGAAGGTCTGATAGGCCAGCTCCCTGGTGGGTGAGATGATGAGGGCGCCCAGGCCGTCCACGGAGCTCCACTGCTGGCGGTACAGACACTCCAGCACCGGGATGAGGAAGGCTAAAGTCTTTCCAGATCCGGTCTTGGCAGCGCCCAGCACGTCCTTCCCCTGCAGCGCGAAGCCGATCGTCTGCTTCTGGATCTCCGTGGGCTGCCTGTACTGACACTCCTGGAGGGCTAAAAGAGTTTTCTTGGAAATTGGGAAGTCGGAAAACTTGATGACTTCCTTGCTGTCGATATCGCCGTACTTGCTCACCAGCCGGGCGATGTTCTCTCGCTCGACCTGCCACTCCGGCTTCTTCTTTTGGCTACGTTCACGCTTGACGCGAGCTTTCTTCAAATTGTATTTCTTTTTCCATTTTTCAAAGTCTTTTATTGGATCCGACGTGTCTGCCATGTTATCTCTTGTTATTGAGTCAAAACAAAAAAATCAGCTGCCACTCCGGCTTCTTCTTTTGGCTACGTTCACGCTTGACGCGAGCTTTCTTCAAATTGTATTTCTTTTTCCATTTTTCAAAGTCTTTTATTGGATCCGACGTGTCTGCCATGTTATCTCTTGTTATTGAGTCAAAACAAAAAAATCAGCAGAAGAGATTAGGGAAAACACGCCTCGGTGGACCGACTCGAGTGTAAGCGTGGGGCAAACGTCGTGTTGTGATTGCGTCATCACCAGCCGCCATCGTAGTCTTCTTCTTTTTGTGTTTGCAAACTATGAGAAAGCATTAGCGCCACCCAATAATCTCTCAGTTGACTCGTTTTCTTGCTATCTAAATTGCTCGTCTTCGTACAAAGTAATTCAAACAAACATAAAATCTTAAATCATAATTGATTAGCTACTTTATTTTACACTTCATAGTCATCTATTAATTGATTCTTAATTGATTTTATTCTGTAGTTCCCATTTCCCCATACAGGTAATGGTTTTTTTTCATTCGGTTTTATTTTATTATTTTATTTCCTCAGTTTCTGAGGAGATTGTTCCCTGTAAATTTTAATATCAATATACAATGAATAACTGTTTTCACCACCATAACTATTCTACATAATAAAATAATGCATTTTTTAAATTCAGGAATCTAATAGTCAAATTTACTACGGAGCTTTTTG
>NW_017804912.1:108143-120079 GCF_001891065.2 Hippocampus comes
ACTGAAGAACCATCTGCTAGCATGGGAATCCAATACATCTACTCACCTTCAATGCTTCAGTAACTGTGCAGGCTATGACTCATCCCTCAACTCCTACACACTCTACAAGCCGCTTAAATACTTCTAGTAGTACACACTCAACTACAAACTACACCCTCAGTGACTACAACCATGATCGCTACACCCACAGCGACTAATTTATAGTCACATCTACAGCATTAAACTACTAACTACAACCTTAAATATGAACCTTCAACTGCTTTACCCTCAACTACTAACTCCACACTCAAGTCCTACGCATTCAACGACTAGCCACACCATCAACAACCATTTTCAGTATTTCAGAAAATGTTTCTCTAGTTTAGGATTAGCATGCTAAGGCACTAACTCGGGTGCGCCGTTTCCCAGGATGACAGCACGGGAGAGATGATTTTCGATGAGGTTTTCCATGCCTTGTCCAGATGTCTGGCCGGTCTCGCTCAACCCTTTACGGTCCCGGGAACGGAGCAGCTCTTTACCCCAAAGATCTTCACCACCATCCTGGTCTACTCCTCCATTTTCGGCCTCACGTCCCATCAGGTCTCCTCTTCTTCTCATTTCCCGGACGCCGAAACGTTTTCATTGGCTCAACTTGTCGAAATGGTGCAGGTCCTGGTACAGGGATGTCAACTGGAGCGAACGGACCTGGGCCACTTCCTGCATCACATCTACCAGCAGCTCAAAGCGGTGGAAAGCAACATCGCCCATGTGCTCAATCAGCAGCACGAAAGTGTAAGCGAGCACCTTGGCAATGGGAGTATAAAATTTTGTTCCCCTCATGTTATTGTTTTTTGCTGGTCAAATTACAACTCGGAAGTCATAGTTGACTGTGTTTGACCTTTAGTGCTCGGTGGAGTGTGGTCTCCATGGCAACGGCGTGGAGGATCCGCCTCCCAGGAGGCCGAACATCTCCATGGTGTCGTCGGACATGGGCCTGGTCAGCATGGTGGGGCAAGGCATACTGGCCCTGCAGATTGTGTTTGCAAACTATGAGAAAGCATTAGCGCCACCCAATAATCTCTCAGTTGACTCGTTTTCTTGCTATCTAAATTGCTCGTCTTCGTACAAAGTAATTCAAACAAACATAAAATCTTAAATCATAATTGATTAGCTACTTTATTTTACACTTCATAGTCATCTATTATTACTCCGTTTTCTTGCAATCTAAATTTGCTCGTCTTCGTACAAAGAAATTCAAACAAACATAAAATCTTAAATCATAATTGCTTAGCTACTTTATTTTACACTTCATAGTCATCTATTAATTGATTCTTAATTGATTTTATTCTGTAGTTCCCATTTCCCCATACAGGTAATGGTTTTTTTTCATTCGGTTTTATTTTATTATTTTATTTCCTCAGTTTCTGAGGAGATTGTTCCCTGTAAATTTTAATATCAATATACAATGAATAACTGTTTTCACCACCATAACTATTCTACATAATAAAATAATGCATTTTTTAAATTCAGGAATCTAATAGTCAAATTTACTACGGAGCTTTTTGCATTTATTTTGATTTTGAACTGAGTTTATATTTCTTTTTCTTTTATTTTAATACTCCCCAATTCATCTTTTTTTCTTCTGAGGTTAATATCAATATATTTTATAGCCCCTTTAACAACAATCTGTTTTTTCTTTGCTTGTTGGGTGTAGTTTATTGATTCAGGTATGATAGATAGATAGATAGATAGATAGATAGATAGATAGATAGATAGATAGATAGATAGATAGATAGATAGATAGATAGATAGATAGATAGAAACGTACCGTATTCACAATCATTGCATCTTCGATCGCGTGTTTTTTGATTATCAAAACTTAAATCAAGAGCCACTCACCCCATGCTTTTCGACAAGTCACATTAATTTGATCTATATTGTTAAATTTTAATATTTTGGGGAAATTTTATATTCGCCCAAATCTGTCTGCTTTCGTTCTTGCAGTTGTGCTTTAGTTTCCACTTCGAACCACCCAATGGCGCTCGTGAGTTTGATAGATGTTATCCAATCGCCATTAATGGGCGTGAAGAAGACGCGTGTACATAGACTGTCTACATGACAAACAAAAAGTCAGTTTGGACCAAAACAAGTTCCAAATCAATTTTTTGACGATAGCCAACATCCCCGCGGTCCTTATGCGACGCACGGCATGGCAGAGAGACAGGACACTGAGGTGAGTCGACCCTAACAAATAGTGTGCCAAGGAGAAATGTGGTGCACTGGTTTGATTTCACTTTTGCTCCTGTTAAGTCATCAACCACAATCCAAGCAAGTGGACTTGGGTAGCATCACATTTTGACACTTTGTTTTTTAACGTTGCCACCTCGCTTTTGCTCCGTAGTGGAACTGCTTTGCCATTAGTTGATGAGGTTCCGTTTGTATCAGTGTGAATTCTTCTCGTGTCATTCATTAATTAACATCCAAATGAAGTCTTGTTGAAATTAGGCGGGAAACATGCTGAAAAAACGTCATCGCGCCATCACAATAACGCCACTGTTGGACTCTACGATGATAGCATGCTACTGTCAGAATCCTCAATTGGTATTTCATGCCACACTACTTCACCATGAACTACCTGGACTATTAATGTAATTGCTGCACTCAACTACTGATGACGCTCTCAATCAGGAGAAATATCGATAGAGAGCACAGTTTGTTTTGTATAATGTCATTTTCTTTTTCTTTGAGCGAAATGGGCTCAAATCAGAAATGGAAATCTCATGAAAAAAATGTCAGCGATTTGATCTTCCAGCGTCCTGTCGTGTGTCCAGGTGGAGGATGCCGAGCATATTTATTTTATTTCCTCAATTTCTGAGGAAATTGTTCCCTGTAATTATTTTTAATAGCAATATATAATGAATAACTGTTTTCACCACCATATTCTACATAATAAAATAATGCCTTTTTAAATTCAGAAATCTAATAGTCAAATTTACTACGGAGCTTTTTGTATTTCTTTTGATTTTGAGACTGAGTTTATATTTCTTTTTCATTTATTTTACTACTCCCCAATTCATCACTTATTTCTTCTGAAGTTAATATCAATATATTTTGTAGCCCCTTTAACAACAATCTTTTTTTTCTTTGCTTGTTGTGTGTAGTTGATTGATTCAGGTATGATAGATAGATAGATAGATAGATAGATAGATAGATAGATAGATAGATAGATAGATAGATAGATAGATAGATAGATAGATAGATAGATAGAAACGTACCGTATTCACAATCATTGCATCTTCGATCGCGTGTTTTTTGATTATCAAAACTTAAATCAAGAGCCACTCACCCCATGCTTTTCGACAAGTCACATTAATTTGATCTATATTGTTAAATATTAATATTTTGGGGAAATCTAATATTCGCCCGAATGTGTCCGCTTTCGTTCTTGCAGTTGTTCTTTAGTTTCCACTTCGAACCACCCAATGGCGCTCGCGCCACTCGCCCGCCATTTGCTTTCAGTTCAAACGAATGACTGAAGAACCATCTGCTAGCATGGGAATCCAATACATCTACTCACCTTCAATGCTTCAGTAACTGTGCAGGCTATGACTCATCCCTCAACTACTACACACTCTACAACCCGCTTAAATACTTCTAGTAGTACACACTCAACTACAAACTACACCCTCAGTGACTACAACCATGATCGCTACACCCACAGCGACTAATTTATAGTCACATCTACAGCATTAAACTACTAACTACAACCTTAAATATGACTTGGGTAGCATCACATTTTGACACTTTGTTTTTTAACGTTGCCACCTCGCTTTTGCTCCGTAGTGGCACTGCTTTGCTATTAGTTGATGAGGTTCAGTTTGTATCAGTGTGAATTCTTCTCTTGTCATTCATTAATTAACATCCAAATGAAGTATTGTTGAAATTAGGCGGGAAACATGCTGAAAAAACGTCATCGCGTCATCACAATAACGCCACTGTTGGACTATACGATGATAGCATGCTACTGTCATAACCCTCAATTGGTATTTCATGCCACAAAATTGCCACACTACTTCACCATGAACTACCTGTACTCTTAATTGCTACACTCAACTACTGATGACTCTCTCAATCAGGAGAAATATCGATCGAGAGCACAGTTTGTTTTGAATAATGTCATTTTCTCTTTCTCTGAGCGAAATGGGCTCAAATCAGAAATGGAATTCTCATGAAAAAAATGTCAGTGATTTGATTTTCCAGCGACCTGTCGTGTGTCCAGGTGGAGGATGCCGAGCATATCTACCTGCTGATGAAAGAGGAGTATCGCATCTCCAGGAATGTGCGTCTGGCCTGGTTTCTAGGGAAACTCAACCAAACCATCTGGCCGGCATCTAAACTGGATCTGGTGAGCTTTATCTTGTTGTCGTTTGCTTTTCCACCATCCAGCGACTAATCAGGTTATTCCGCTCCATTGCAGCTCAACTCTACCAATGAGCTGGACTTGCTGAGCGTTTTACCCAAAGGATGGCAGCGGGACCCGCCGCCGCTCCCCCGCCCCAATGCCGCCCAGCCCGCCCTGTTGGTGCCATCCACTCGTGCCACTTTCCTGGCACGCAGGTATCGCTTCATCATCGAGCTGGATCTCAGCCCGTCCACGGGCATCGTGGTGAGTCATATGACACTCGCCCGCCATTTGCTCTCAGTTGAAACGAATTACTGAAGAACCATCTGCTAGCATGGGAATCCAATACTCATCACAATAACGCCACTGTTGGACTATACGATGATAGCATGCTACTGTCATAACCCTCAATTGGTATTTCATGCCACAAAATTGCCACACTACTTCACCATGAACTACCTGTACTCTTAATTGCTACACTCAACTACTGATGACTCTCTCAATCAGGAGAAATATCGATCGAGAGCACAGTTTGTTTTGAATAATGTCATTTTCTCTTTCTCTGAGCGAAATGGGCTCAAATCAGAAATGGAATTCTCATGAAAAAAATGTCAGTGATTTGATTTTCCAGCGACCTGTCGTGTGTCCAGGTGGAGGATGCCGAGCATATCGCCGTTTCCCAGGATGACAGCACGGGAGAGATGATTTTCGATGAGGTTTTCCATGCCTTGTCCAGATGTCTGGCCGGTCTCGCTCAACCCTTTACGGTCCCGGGAACGGAGCAGCTCTTTACCCCAAAGATCTTCACCACCATCCTGGTCTACTCCTCCATTTTCGGCCTCACGTCCCATCAGGTCTCCTCTTCTTCTCATTTCCCGGACGCCGAAACGTTTTCATTGGCTCAACTTGTCGAAATGGTGCAGGTCCTGGTACAGGGATGTCAACTGGAGCGAACAGACCTGGGCCACTTCCTGCATCACATCTACCAGCAGCTCAAAGCGGTGGAAAGCAACATCGCCCATGTGCTCAATCAGACTCGCCCGCCATTTGCTTTCAGTTCAAACGAATGACTGAAGAACCATCTGCTAGCATGGGAATCCAATACATCTACTCACCTTCAATGCTTCAGTAACTGTGCAGGCTATGACTCATCCCTCAACTACTACACACTCTACAACCCGCTTAAATACTTCTAGTAGTACACACTCAACTACAAACTACACCCTCAGTGACTACAACCATGATCGCTACACCCACAGCGACTAATTTATAGTCACATCTACAGCATTAAACTACTAACTACAACCTTAAATATGAACCTTCAACTGCTTTACCCTCAACTACTAACTCCACACTCAAGTCCTACGCATTCAACGACTAGCCACCCCATCAACAACCATTTTCAGTATTTCAGAAAATGTTTCTCTAGTTTAGGATTAGCATGCTAAGGCACTAACTCGGGTGTGCCGTTTCCCAGGATGACAGTACAGGCGAGATGATTTTCGATGAGGTTTTCCACGCCTTGTCCAGATGTCTGGCCGGTCTCGCTCAGCCCTTTACGGTCCCGGGAACGGAGCAGCTCTTCACCCCAAAGATCTTCACCACCATCCTGGTCTACTCCTCCATTTTCGGCCTCACGTCACATCAGGTCTCCTCTTCTTCTCATTTCCCTGACACCGAAACGTTTTCATTGGCTCAACTCATCTTGTCGAACTGGTGCAGGTCCTGGTACAGGGATGTCAACTGGAGCGAACAGACCTGGGCCACTTCCTGCATCACATCTACCAGCAGCTCAAAGCGGTGGAAAGCAACATCGCCCATGTGCTCAATCAGCAGCACGAAAGTGTAAGCGGGCACCTTGGCAATGGGAGTGTAACATTTTTTTCCCTCATATTATTATTTTATGCTGGTGAAACTCAGAAGTCATAGTTGACTGTGCTTGACCTTTAGTGCTCGGTGGAGTGTGGTCTCCATGGCAACGGCGTGGAGGATCCGCCTCCCAGGAGGCCGAACATCTCCATGGTGTCGTCGGACATGGGCCTGGTCAGCATGGTGCGCCAGGGCATCCTGGCCCTGCAGCTGCTGCCTCCCAACTCCAGCGCCGGTAGCTTGGCCTCCCTCACTGCCTTTCTTGCTGTTGCGAGTGCGTCGCACCAGCCTGACCCGCCCACTCGTGTTTCAGGCATCATCATCATCACGGACGGCGTGATGAGCGTCCCCGATGTCGTCGTGTGTGAGACGCTGCTGAACCAGCTGAGGAGCGGGACCATCACATGCTCCTTTGTGCAGGTTCTCACTCCGGCTGCTGCCTTCGTCCTGAATTACTGCACTTGCGACCGCAACCTCACTCTCTGTACAATGCTGTGGGATGGTTGGGCGCGCGGCCATTTAGGTGGGCGGGCCGTACTCGTACGACTGCAGCTTCGGCTACATCCCCAACGTGGAACTGATGAAGTTCATCTCGGTGGCCACCCTCGGGTCCTACCTGCCCAGCTGTCCTCCGCTGGACCTGGACAGCCACAACATGAACGCCTACCACAAGGCCTTCCTCACCTATTCCTTCCTCAAGACCCCCGAAGCCATCAACTCGGACATCTTAAGCGGTGGGTCAGACCATTCTTCACACCCTCTTCAAATTTCTTCTTATTGACCCCTTTTTAACAACTTTTTCCATGTACGCCTTTTTAATGGTAAAGATATGACTTTTTGTGTATGCTTGCAGCTTTGTGTAAGATTACATTTTTTTTCCTCCTTTCTTGGATAATGACAATGTTTTCATAAGAGTACCCGGCAACAACCTTTTGTTCATGTTCGGTTCCTCCTTTCTTGGATGTTTGGTGTTTTGCAGTGTCTCAGCACAAACTGTTCAACGAGCACCTGGTGTCGGCCAGCGGAAACCCGGCACTGGCGATGCGCAGGAAGAAGCACACGGAAAAGGACGTGCACGCTCACCTAATCAGCGTGGTGTCTGTCAGGCTCAGGGAGGGCTACACCATCCGGGAAATCAGCCTCACCAAAGGTTGTCCGAGAAAGTCCTTTGCTCATAACGTTGTTTTTTTTCCCCATCATAAATGTAAAATTCCGTTCGTCTCATCAACTGAATTTTATGATGACAAACTTTTTCCTCATAAAGTCACAACTTCTTTTGTACTCCACTTTTTTGCTCTTGTGAAATTTAGATTTTTTTTTCTTATACAATTCAGATTTTTTTATGATTACACGTGTTTTCCCCATGACTCTTTTTCTCATCAAACTTTTTTTTTTTTGTTCTTATAATATTGTAATCGCTTTTTCATCATGACAATTTCTTTCTCAGAAAAGTACCCAATTCCCAGAAGGTCATGCCTTTTTTTCTCATGAACTTTTATTTCAACTCCATTTTTTTAATTGTTATTCATAATTATGACTGAAGTGTATGACATTTATTGTCATACACTACTGTTTTTTTTCTACTTGTAAAATGTCAAAAAGTTTTCCTAACTCTTTTTTTCTAAAATAATTTTTTAAAATGTTCTTAAAAATACAACTTTTCCCATAGTTTTCATGCAATATTTGTTTTCTTGTAACTTCCCTTAATGTTTGTTTATTTCATGAATTGTTTCTCGCAAGATCCTAACTTCTTTTTTTTTTCTGGTACAATTTACAACTTGTTAACACTTAAGGCATCATGTTTGCTTTCAGGCGGCAGTCAGCTGGAAGTGAAGCTGGTGCTGCTGTGGAAGCACAACATGCACATCGAGTACGTGGCGTCGGCCCCGTGGCCGCTGGACCCCGGCAAGCGGACCACCCGGGTGGAGGTGACCATGGAAGGCAGCTACGACATCCTACACGACATCAGCTGCACGCAGAGGAAGCCCATCACAAGCTCCTACCGCACCTCGGTCATCCGCCGCTTCTGGAACACTTTGCAGAGGTAGCGGACAAACGCGCAACCGCTTTTGGCGCGCGATGGTGAACCACTTTCATCCCTGCAGCATCAACCAGACGGATCAGATGCTGGTGCACCTGCAGTCTTTCAACTCCGTTCCGGAGAACTACACCATCCCCGAGAGCACCAAGAACGGAGTTCCGCTCTTCTACATCCCTCCCGGATCCACCACACCGGTAAGCGCAACATTAGAAACCACTTTCACATTGCACGTCCACTAAGTTGGCACACCAGAGGTCAGCATTTATTTGTCTGACCCGTACAGACAGAATTTGCCCATTTACAAATTACTGATTTATTTTTGTAATCGATTAAATGAACTGATAAATATTTGCATAAACTGATTATGATTCGGGTTCTCGTTCGGTCCATAACAATTCAGAACATTGGCAAACGTGATCATTGTCCTCCTAATGTATCTCCTTTGTAAAAGCAGATGCTCTGTTTTGATTTGTAATCGTTGGAGCTCTACGTTGAGCACAAAATTCCAACATCACTTGTATATCCCCAGTCCAAACACACAATGCTTGATTGACAAGTGACATAAGCAGGAAGTGACATCACGTTATTTTGTCTTGTCCAGGTTCTGTCCCTGCAGCACGGTGGCTCCAAAGACTCGTCGCAGTCACAGTTCGCCTCCTACTGGAAGCCCATCCTCTCCATGGATGCCAATTTCTGGCAGAGGTGGCTGCACATGCACCGCATTGCCATCATCCTGGAACACGACATGTGAGACGCAACACACACACTCTTTGGTTGCCACACGTACCCTGTGTTGTGTGTGTGTGTGTGTTCTGTTATTCTGGACTTTGTTTATATTTGCCTCTGCATTTGTGTGTGTGCTTGGTGTGCAACTGTGTATCTGTGATGTTTGTGTGCGTGCAGGCCGGTGCCCAAACACCTGCACACGGCGGGCAACAACGGGCGTTACAGCACCATCCAATGTCGCATCTCCCACTCTGCGCTCACCTCGCTGCTGAGGGACTGGAGCAGCTTCGTTCTGGTCGAGGGTTACTCCTACGTCAAGCTCATATACAGGTGACGATGACGACGATGATGATTATAATGATGCCCCCAACTGAGCCTGTGGAGAATTTTATAAAATGTTGACTGGTTTTGATGATGGCAATTACTTTTTTGCCCGATGCATCGATTAATCAAAGAAGTAATTATTAATCGATTATCAATAGCAGCAGCCCAAACCTAATCATAGTCTGAAGAGGATAAAGAATGCAAGACTTACTACTGTGATATTCTCAGTCTACATGTGTTGCCAGACTGTTTGTTTTCAATCTGTTGCGTAGAGGAGGAGTGCCAGACCTTTTTTGACTACTCTAAGATCTACTTTACAAGCATCCAACCTCCCGCCTTCGACACGTTAAAATGCTTAGTGGAGGTTTTAAACTTTTGTAGTTCAATTGTCAACACGTATGAGTTCCGCAGTATATAGTCTTGTAATTGTGTGCCCACAGTTCCCTGGAGCAGCCCCCCACCTCCTTCTATCTGGTCCGACTCATCTCCAAGACCCCCTGCATGGTTCTGCGATTGGGCTTTCCCATCGGAACACCGGCACACGTTCGAAACAAGGTAGTAGCATGTTTATGCTGGTCATTATAGCGATACAAGGATATGGTATATATAATGATACACTCAATAATAATAACTATAAGATCCTGGGATCGTGCGACGCATCCATTCTTTGTCCCCTGCTTGTCAGATTGTGGACGAGCTCCGCGAGCAGATCCTCAAGCTCCGCTTCCCGCATCGCATTCACAGCAAGGAGGCCACGCCCAAGACCAAGAGGAAGGCGGCAGCGGGACAGCCTTCGCCATCCAAGTCGCCCGCTCTCTCCACGCCCAAGCATGCCCTGTCGGACCGGCCGTGCGTTGTGGTGCTCAACAAGCCGCTCGAGAAGCTGCTCATCAGGTCGGCGCCGAAGCACACACGTCAAAAAATATTGTCCTGTTTTTAAATAAAGGGATAGAAAGTTCAAAAAATAGTTAAGCTGATTCATTAAGAAAAAATTGTATTGTATTGTATCGTATCACCAACAAATTGACTCCGATGCACCTCAAATGCTCAAAATCAAAGTTCTCAGTTTGCAAAAGTGACTTTTTGGACTGTTTTCGATCTGTTCGCCAGGTACGAGAAGCTGCCTCCGGACTTCAGGACTCCCTTCATCTTCAGCATCGAGAATACGTCTTTGCAGCCCTCCAGCGGGTCGGCACCCCTCAACGTGGCGGGCAACCGCGCCGCCTCGTCCACACTGGCCTCGCTGTCCCGCTACTTCCTGCACCGACGCTGGGTGTGGGCGGTGCAGAGCAGCCAGGGTCCGGCCGTGGCCATGCAGGCCGTCGCCCACATCCTCTCCATGCTGTCTGAGTGAGTCCCCCAGCGTACAGCGGTGCCTTGAGATACAAGTGACCCTACTTACGAGTTTTTCAAGATACAAGCAACAAGCCTGACTCTGAAAGTTCTTGTTGTGAAGGATCCGCCTGTCGGAGGGTTTTCATTTTGCCGCCAGCGGAGACGGCATCGTCAACATGGTCATTGAGCTGCCCATGAAGGTAAAAGACTTTACATACTTGGCCACAAAACAATATCGCAGATTTGGAGGCAATTTTTTCAAGGGTTTTGTGCCTTTGGTGTAGTACCACTTTGTGCCACAACATTTTGGGCACCACTGAGCTCGATTGGTTGAGATGTAGCGTAAATGAGTCAGAGGAAGAGGCCGAGCAGGTCCCCTAATGGTAGTTGACATCTGTGATCGTCATTGTGCCCACAGAGCAGAGAAAATATGTGCCTCTGACTATTGTTTTTTTTTTTTCTTCTTAAATATACATCTTTTTATTCAAACCTTTTCATAAACATACAACGTGCAGCTACATGTGAACATAATAATAATAATTGTCTTGGTGAAGCAGTATGTGGCTCGTAATCCAGGGTTGAACTTTGAAGACGATGTACACAAATGTACTTTGTACGTTTGTTCCTGCGCTAGGGCACGTCCGCCGACTCTGAGCAAGAGAGTCACTCGTGCATCGTCCAGTACATCCTCTTCCCGCCTCACGCGACCTCCACCAAGGACAGGTAGCTCCTCATCCACGCCTTCACCTCATATTTGTCGATCGGCGCCGTTTGTCAAAAAAGTTGCGCTGAATGTTGCAGCTTCTCCACGGACGACGACAACGACACGGAGGTTGAGGCGGTGGACGTGGACGTGGAGCTCAACGTGGTGACCGAGTGTTGGGTGGAGCCTCAGAGTGGCACCATCGCCAGCTGCTCGGAGCAACATCGCCACCTGCTGGGCCTCAGCTACCAGGAAGTGCCTCAAGCCGTGAGTCACTCGGCCGCCGCTCCCACCCTGTTTGCGATGAAGTACTCCCTCCGATTGGTCGCGTTGACTCTGCTGTAAATTCACCCAGATCTTCCCCAGAGATTTAGCCTGCATGTCCACCATGATGACATTTGAGTACCTGAGTCAGCTGTGTCAGAACAAAGACCAGGTCTGCTCTGTGCCTGCTGGACTCAGGGACACTACAGGTTTGCAAGCTTTTAAATATTGTTTTTTGTGTGTGTGTGTGTGTGTGTGTGTGTGTGTGTGTGTGTGTGTGTGTGTGTGTGCGT
>NW_017804912.1:120239-125663 GCF_001891065.2 Hippocampus comes
TGTGTGTGTGTGTGTGTGCGTGCGTGTGTGTGTGTGTGTGTGTGTGTGTGTGTGTGTCCATCTTTAACCTTGTTGATATGGACGTGTCGCTTCCCGTCTGGTTTCAGGAGATCCTTCTGCCTCAGAGGAGAGCATTCACATGGTTCCTTTCCAGTTTGATCTCATCCAGCTTCTGCCCAAATGCCAGCAGGTGGAGCTCTTCTTCCTCACATTCGGCACAGGTATCATTTTGTTTTCTTTCACTGAAACATGTAAAGCAAAGGTGTCAAAATTGTACTTTTGTACTTGATATAAATCATCCCTACTGACCAGTTTGGACCCCGTGGCGGACTGGTTCTGTTGAGATTCTAAAACAGTTGCATTATCCAAATACTGTATGTGGTAAAGATTTTAAATGTTTTCTACCCTGGGCAAACACCGCCTCTTGTGTGTCTCCAGAGGCGGAGCTGGAGGAGCACCTCTGTAGCGGCCCGTGCCTTCCCAACGAGCTGCTCCTGGGCCTCTTCCACAGCAGCCTGGAACAGGAACTGAGCGACCGCGAGATTCCCGTAGCCGTTGGCGACCACGCCGCCTTCATGCGCCACGTCCTTGAGCGCGAGCGCAACGGCCACTGCGCTCCCTTCCCCCTGCCCGTCATCAAGGGTGAGTCCTTACCGGGTTGGCAGATCTCAAGAGCTTCATGTTTTTTTTTGTTTTGTTTTGTTTTTTCCAGCACAAGACTTCACAAGGCCTCTGGATAGAAAGGAAGTGATGTCAGCGTTTCACTTAACCGGCAGCAGTAAAGAGATGACAGAATCCACCAGCACGTTGCAGGTAATCCTGCTGCAAAACAAAAGTAGCCCACACAACTCTATTTATTTATTATGATTGTGAATGGTGTCGAATAATATAAAAAGCTAACCGTTATGGACACAGATTTAAATACTGGAAACTTGTTTAAAAAATGCAAACGAAAAAAGCACATTTTACTGTAATGTAAACATTTTTTATTTAAATTGCATTTAAAATTACATACATCTTGACATTATCCGAACCGCTTATGCTCCCGAGGGTTGCGGGCAAGCTGGAGCCTATCCCAGCTGTTCCAAATATATTTCATGAATGACAATATTAGGAAAATTATTATGCATTAATAAACTATAATAAAATGCGTTGCAAAATATTCTTTAAAAATTATAAAATAATAAAACTTAAGATAAAGATTGACTATCGTTAATATGTTACTTCCGTATTCTAAAATGCGCGGACTGTTAATTGCGTGTTTGACCGTCAGAGTTTGGCCAACGCCGACCTGGTTTATGATGAGCCTTCGCTGGCGGGGCAGAGCTGCTCGGTGCCCCAGTGGAGGTGTTACGCCAAGCACATCAGCTCCCAACAGATCCTGCTCACCTTCCTGCCAGCCACCTTCGCAGGTGCCACTTTTCCGTTCCCGCTCACTGACAAACTACCGCAACGTACAAACGTGTCTGCCTTTTTTCTGGACAGATGTCCTGATGCTGATGACCTCTGGGCTGGAGGCGGAGCATTTGAGTCACGTCAGCACGCAGGACGACGACACGCTGACGCCCGGCAAACAGTCACAGGCCGACTCACCGTCCGGATCCGCCGGCGGACCGTGCCGGTCCGAGTCCAGCCTGGGTCCAGCCTTCGAGATGAGGAGGAGTTCAAGCGGCGGGCCCCTGGACTCCACGTCGCCCGTTGTCTCGCCGTCCTTGGAGGAGGTGAGGGGACCTGCCAGGCCCACTGACGCCCTGCCGTCGGACGCGTGGGGTATCAGGATGTCCGAAAGCCAGCCCGGAACGCCCGGCTCGTGTCAGTCTACGGCAGGTGCAGGTAGGGGTTTCCCAGTCACATTCCAACACTCACATTTGTTTCTGATTAAAACAATCACACTTTTCCTCCCATCATTGCACAATGCGTGTGGTGTGCTGTGTGTTAATAGTGTGTATTACTACTGCACGTGTGTGTGTTGTAGATTTGGTTGACAAAGTTCACTTCTCTGAGCCGCAGCACTACGGTGCGCACGGCGGCAGCGGTGGCATCCTGGGCCGCCAGTTGTCCCAGCAGAGTTCTGGCACGCAGCTCAAATGTCCCGTCTATGTGTACAATTGCTGCCTGGAGCTGCTCAAGGAGCAGCTGGTACACCCCGCCGCCAGCCGACACCCCCGGGACGTCTTCTTCAGGTACATCTACACCGTTAACGTTTTTGCTTTATCCGCAAAATGGCTCTCGCGCTATTGTTTCGGTGATGAAAGCTCAAAACACTCATCAAACTTTGAGGTCACGCGCATTTGCTGGGTTCGGTAAAACTGCTTGGCTATTTAACATCGCCCCTCGGATACAGTGATGAGTTCAATTCGTTAATAAAAAAAAAAAAAAAAAAAAAAACATTCCAAGCTGCCTCGTCTGGCTGTAAAAGACCCAAAATGTTCAGCTGTAATTATTGATTGTGTGTCTGTGGTTGTCTTGACGACTGAGTAGACCTCAAGAGGCTCAGTCTTGGCAGATGCCTGAGCAGATGAAGACCAGGTGAGAAGAGCTGCTTGTTTTTGTCAGCGCCAAGGGTGCTTTTACCAGCCTGCACGTTGCATCTTTGCATTAAAAAAACAAAACAAAAAGAGCATGTCGACTCACCCGTCACATCATTATCTACGGCTGGACAACCAATCGAACTGTGTCAAAAATGATGCCTACTTCCACTCCAGGCCTCTAGGTGGTAGCCTCGTGCAGTCAGAGTTAATGGGTCATTCCTTCGTGCCTCAGTGCATCACAATGGTTCTAGTTATTCCAACATTAAATGAGGACATTTTAAACCACAATTCCACGCGAAGTCCTTGGAAATTGTACGTTTTGAACCTCGTACCTGGTTTACAGATCCTGCTCCAAAGATTCTTCTTGGACCTCTCAAAACCTCCTCATCAATGTCTTCTTTCAACCCTGGGGAATTTCCCCCAAACTCATTTTAGACAGCAACCCAAACCCACAATGGGTGTCTTTGATCACATTTCCACCTAAAGTTCCGGGAAGTTTGACTTCTTAATCATAGTACTTGGTTGCAGATCCCACCCGAAATGTTCCTGGACCTCTCGAAAGCACGATCCCTTCAGCAGGCTCCTTTCGGTTTGGATAAATTACCTAGAAACTAAATATAGATGATAATTCCCATGGTCCTAACACCCAACGACCTTCCCAAGAGTTGAGGATGTTCCTTGTTGTGTGCTGTTGTGTGTTGTGTCAAGATTAACGCCGCGTTACACCATGGAGTGGACTGAGTGGAAATGCCGACTCACGACCCATCAGTTGTGAAATCGTAGAAGCGTCCCAGTCATTTGCCATCCCACTGTGTTCCGACAGGTCGCTTTCTCTGGACCGCAGCAGCCCTACGCCTTGGACGGACCTTCTGGCACAGCCTCACAAGCACAAGGAGCTGGCCCACTACTGCAGCTTGCTGCAGGAACACTACCAGCAGAGCTTCGCCAAAGGTGAACTGCCCAAACCACAAGTCTGTGTCTACTTTCTCAGTCAACCTGTTCGTGGAATTCCACCATAGTTCATGTGACACTCACTTCTGTCACACTTGTTACGTTAAAAGCACTTATTGCTAGCGGACAAAGGCCACCTCTTTTTGTAGAATCGCTGCGTGAAAGGGTCTCAAGGGACGGTCTGTCTCGTGTGTGGCATTCAGGTGTCTACCGGAGCCTCCAGCAATCGCTCAGCATCAGCTCCCAGGACGTCCTGATGGCCATGGACTACTGCGAGGAGTCCCTGCAGGAGATTGATATCACGGCCTTCCTGCAGACACTATGTGGACACATCCGGGTATTCCGGGAGAACGGCCAAGCTCCCACGTGGACTCGGCAGCCCAAAGCCGCCGGGAGGTTGGCCACCTTCATTGTCGGAGAGGCCGAGGAGGATCGAGCCGATGTCAAGTCTGCTGTGGCCTCCTCGTCCAGGTTTGTAGACAGACTCGTACAGTGCTTTTCTGCTATCTTGATACCTTTAGGGAATTGTGAACTTTTGTCGGGGGGCATCATTACACACGTTTGTGAGCACTTTCCATATGAACTGGACATCTCTGAAGGTTTTATGTGTGAAATAACAGTTTTGAGCTGGAAGACGCCAACGAAGCAGATTCCCGTGGTCCCGCCCCCCAGCCCCAGCTCGTCCAGGAGGTGTCCAGCAAGCTCCCAGCATTCCCCCTAGATTTGCTCCAGACGCATCCGGCTTGTGACCTGTGCCCAGACGTGCACAAAATAATTCAGGTGAAATATCGCGGCGAAGGAGTTGAGCGCATGACGAGCTGTTGTTTTGGCGACTCTGAATTGCTTCGACCTTCGCAGGAAAAGTTCATGGCAATCGTGTTCCAGTATTTCAAACCTGTGCCTTCCAATCCACATTACTTCTATTACTGCCCGCCGTCTTCCAAGAAGGAGGTGAGGAAGTCCGCGTTCATAGCCTCACTTTCTTGAAAACAGTCTATTTTCATCAGTAGACTCTGACATGTGATTGCTCCACACCATTAGATGCATTTGGGTTTATGGTCTAGGAAACTACGGCATTAGTGTTAGTGCTTTTCCCCCAGTAGACTCTGACAATGAGTAGTTCCACAATGTTGTGTGCATTTATGTTACGGGTGTTGCACTGTTTGGCTTCCCTAGGAGGACTCGGAGGACGGCGAATTGGAGGTGAGGCCCAACGAAGAGACGGTGTCCGAGGCCGAGCAAGCCACTGAGGATGGTGAGGTTCTTCCCAACACCTTTCTGTACTTCGTTTTGTTTGTCCCCTTTTTCGCATCCGACGGAAGATGGAGTCTGGCACCTTCAATTGTACAGAGATGAAAGTCCTCCGGGTTTTCCCGGAATTCCGGGTTTTTCAATTTTTTTATGAACATTTCTCCGGAGAATTGAGGAAAATTTGCATAATCCGGATATTTGTTGACAACATTGAACGAAGACGCGTTTGAGTTCGTTGTATTGCTTTCACGAGCGTAGCCATATTGAGGCACTAACACTAGTAACAGTAAAGAGATTTTTGTTTGTGTAATAACGACAGAAGACATGATGGCGTTTGACTAATGGTTTAGTAGAACGAATGGCAACTCGCAACAACAGTAGCAAGCGTCATTTTGCCTCTTGGGTTATACCATCTCAACTAGAACGTGGGGGACAGTCCCCAAACAATTTTCGTCTCTTTATAAACACACCCGCTAAACCCCAGTGGAACGAATAAAAGACGCCGTCAACAAGACAGTTGTCGTAAAATATATATTTGCCCAAAAAGGGAAAAACACAGATTGGCAGAAAATCGTGTCCGTCCGACATAGTGTCGTCTCAGCTAACTTAGCTTAACTGTTGTCGTGTGTGACGTCGGTTGCGTCAGCGCTGATTGGTTGAAATCAAAAGACGCGCTGGCGTACATGTTCGC
>NW_017804912.1:125848-139050 GCF_001891065.2 Hippocampus comes
GTGTGTGAGTGGGTGTGTGTGTTTGTGTGTGTGTGGGTGTGTGTGCGCGCACACACATTTATTTATTTATTTTTTCCGGAATTTTCAGAAAAGTCCACTTTCATCTCTGATTGTAGAAATGGCGTCCGGCGGCTGCATCACCACAGAGAGCGACAACGACTTGGTGGTGGAATACGAAGAGCAGCCCAGCGGCGGCAGCATCAGAAGCCTCAGTGGCGGCGAGGACCACTCGCACTCGGACTCCAACACGGTCAACCAGGACCAGGACCAGGACCAGGACCAGGACTCCTTCAGCATCCTGGAAGAAGGAGACTCACTGCTGGAGGCAGAGGGGCCGCAGATGGACATGCCGCCACTCTTCCTGCACGTTACCTGCTCTGTCAACGCCAAGAGCTGCCACGGATCCACACCCATACACAGCCTGCCCACCTGCCTAGGTGAGTAAATGCCCATTTTGTCAAAGTATGTACAGTGGCCAGGCTTGGAAAAAAACCTTAGTGATGCACAACCACCAGTAGATGGCAGCGAAGCACCGTTTTAGATTTTAACTCATATCTCAAGGTACTACTTCAACTGTGACTGGTGGGTAGCTGTGTGAAAACCCAGAACCAAGTTGTGAAGTGTAACACCTGTGACTTGCTTGTGAATGTTGTGCCTGCAGGTGAGATCATTTCCTGCCTGGAGGACGCCAAGGCTTTACAGTCAGTGGACCTGAACGAGCTCTCGGTCACCCTGGACATCTTTGTCCTCACCCTTCCTCTGGAGATCGAAGTCATGTCCGATTTTCATCACAACAGGTGAGGCGGTGGCGTCTAATGCGGCGTTTAAAATAATCATCGCGTCGCGTCTGTGTACTCGCAGGTACACGTCTGAGAGCAGCGTGTCCCTGAACCGTTCACCGGGACAGCCGTCGTCGTATCGGTCGGACGAGGAGCTGTCGGCCATGCTGGAGGGGCTGAAGGGAGCTGATGTGGACATGTGAGTGTCCCAAGTTACTCTGTGGGTTTGGATTCTGTTTAACGTGAGGCAGGTTTGCATTCATCAAGGGACCACATATTTGCACTTCAAGGAGATATCCATCCATCCAAATGGATGTCTTGTCAAAATTAGCCTCTTTGAAGGTGGCAGTGTCGCTCTTCTCGTTCTTGACTTAATTAGTTGCAAATGAAACTCTACATACACAGTATACAAGATACAGTTTTCTACATTTTCCCCACATTTTATTTGAAAAAAAATGCATATTGATTGTTTATCAGCATTTTTCTGTCAGGGTCTGTGGCGAACCTTTGTCTAAGCTGCCTCTTCCTCACAAGCTGGCTATCCTGGCTACCATGGACGAGGTCAGTGTGCCGTGACACCTTCCTGCCCCGTACTGGCCGCCAAATGTCCTTTGACATTTCCTTTCCATCAGGTCCGCTGGCTGCTGGAAGACGAGATCGTGTCGGCGCTGCGCCGCTCACGCACCATCGGCCCGGCCACGCTGCTTAAGGTGGCGCAGCATGTGGTTCGCTCGGCCGGGCGGCCGCACTGTCGCAGCGAGGACGTCCCGCTGCAGTTTGTCTTCAGGCCTGAGCAGTCGCTGGACAAGTTCAAGGAGGCGAGTTGATCCGCTCGCTATGACTGCTTTGATACTAGAGTTAAAATCCATATAATCCGCTGACGTCAGTGTCGGGTGGGAAAAAGTTGTCAGACAGCGACAGGTCCTTTCAACACAACAGGGTAGGAGAAGTCATGTCTGTTGTCCTGACTTTCTGCTTTACGTGTTTGTTTGTTTGCAGGAGTTCCGTCGTATGGCACTCTCTGGCTACGTGCTCAACAGTGAGCAGGACAGCTTCTACTATGTGTCTCTGAGCCGGCTACACCCTCAAAGGATCCACGTCGTCAAGAAGCTGTCAGAGAGCATTGCCGCTAACAGAACCCCGCCTCAGGAAGAGTCTGTCTTGGAGAGCAAGGTTGATCCCGAAGATGTGGTGAGAGAGTCTAAAATGTCTCAGCCTTTAAGTCTTTAAAGATCCTTTAAAATAAATTCAGAGGTTGGTTTCAAAATTCTTTACATGTTTGAAAACTATCGCTGAAAACGTGTAAGACTGACAACCCTGTTATAAAATTGTGAAGCTATAACGGGCGTGGCTGCTTTATCGCGCCACATTATCCGCTGTGAGTGTGTGCATGTCATGCGGAGAAAGGCTGTGTGTGGCTAGTGTGAGGTGGGTGAGAAAAAATGTAAAATAAAGACACAATTATTTTCACTTTACAGGGACGTTAAACAACCAGTCACTTGTAATTGTTTTGCCTGCAGGCCGCCAACTTCACAACTGACACCACAGCAGAATTTGACGAACCGGTCGGATTCTTGAAAACCGATGGCGGAAACACACAGAGCTCGGTTAGCCTTCTGCTGCTGAACGAGCCCACCTCGCCCCCCAAGACTCCCTCCAGCGTCAGCCTCGCCGAGTCGGTGCAGTCCGCTTCTCATGGTGAGTCGACCCCACGGTGCATTTCTGTTCGAGTAACCGTACAATGAACAGATCGCTGAAATACAGCCACGTCTGTTTTGGGACCACCTCAAAAGATGCTGCGGTGGGATTGGCCATTTTTGGGGCTTGCTCAAGCATCTGAAACATATTTGCTGTTTTTCTGCACTTTAAATGGTATATGCTGACTCCCGTTTAACACCGGTTAAAACCTGGCATTTGAACAGGGGTAGACAGTAAATCATAAACAAAGGCAAGTAGCACGACAGATATCCCAACGCCTAGCTGCTCTATCCAACCCAATAATCTTGTTTAGGGATGCTCAGCAAACTATTGTCTTTCACAGGCTGCGGCAAGCTGAGGCCAAGTCGTGTGCAGAGCGTCATCTCAAGCCAAGGAAGTTTGGATTCCGACATGCAGGGTGAGTTTGAAGACCTCTGTTCTTAAAGCAAAACAACAAAAAAGCGTCGGACAGAATCCTCTTCTTGAATCGTGTGTTGTAACATTATCCATCAGAAATGCATGGGGGCCTTGCATTGAACCTTGTGGAACTGCTTTTTTTTTTTTTTCTTCAAAGGATATGATGGCGGCAGCAGCGACTCTGAGTGTGAAAGTCCCACCCTGGATGAGCAAGAAAGTCAGACACCTCGGATGCCCGACTTCTGGCTCATAGCGAAGATTCACCAGGACAGAGTCAAGGTCTACTCCCATTCCAGGTAAGACCGGTCCTCAAGAACCTTCCAAACATCAACTCATGATTCATGTCTGAGCCAGAAAGTCGTAGATTTATTTAATATGTGCAGGAGTGTGAGTGAGGAACGGGAGATGAATGGCAAAGAGCAGGAAAGCCGGGAGGACAAGCAAGAGCTGCCGGAATATTTACAACTGCATCAGATGGTGGTAAAGAAAATTGGAGAGCTGTGTCGCAGAGTTAACCAGGTAACAGCACCAACACTACAATTGATATCTTTTCTACAACCGCTGTGGTGATGCTCATTGCCATACATCTTGTTTTTTTTTTTTTTTTGTCCATATTAGCATATGCTGCTGCAGGACCTTCACGACAGCCACGTGTGCAATTCCCTGCTGGTGGCAGAGAGCGAGGAGGACATTTGGAAGAGCGAGTCCGCATACCGGCAGAGGCGCAACACCTCGGACGGTCAGTTGGTCTGTGCTTTGACGTCGCATAGTTGTGTAGTAAGCGGCGTTTTGTGTTCATGCATTGCAGATTACCACGCTGAGGAGAGCTACCAGGCCAGAGATTACCTGGCCGCCACAATGCACTTCATCCCTGGACACTTTTCCTGTGACGTGGTGTGGTGTACCGTCATCCACATACACCCAAGACTCAAGATGGGACCTAACATGGGTGTGTCCAGAGGTAGGCACGTCTGTCGTGAGGAGAACCAAAATATAGAAATGGTATATGTGACATTTTGATTCGAAGGGGCCATTTTTTAAATCATTTTTGGCCATTTCACGGATCTTGAAAAATTAATCTGTTCTAGCTATCCATCCATCCATTTTCTAATCCGGCTTGCCCAACGACAAGGCTCGTGGGGCAAGCTGGAGCCTATCCCAGCTGTCTTTGGGCAGTAGGCGGGGGGCACCCTGAACCGGTTGCCAGCCAATCGCAGGGCACACAGAGGTGAACAACCATCCGCACTCACATTCTGCACTGCGAGGTCAACGCACTCACCACTCGTCCAAACTTTTGTGGACTTGTCTAGCATGGGTAGACCCCCCTGACCCTGTCAAAAAAAAGTTCAAGAAGCCACGCCTGAAAAGTCGCAGGAAGACTGCTGTTTTGCTTTGAAGCGACCAACCTAATCAAGTATTAATTCATGCACTGAGATGCTGCTCTGCAGGAGTTTCTTGATTTGGTTTCTCCATGTCTATTAATTTCAGCCATCCAGGCCTTACGCTCCGTGCTCAACTCCTTCTGTGTGGTCAACAGGAAGAATATGTTTGTCTACCAGGAGCGTACCACCAAATCTGTTTTCTACCTCAGGTTGGTGACATCTTCTCTGTCTGTCGGTGAACAAGCCTTCATTTTTTTTGCCTTTCCTAACTTGCATTACATTTTGGTTGCCGGTTTACATGTCACTTGATCCCACGCAGACTTTATGAGACGTCTCAAACAGGCAAATATTCTGATATGGACGGCGGCCTCCACACCTCTCGGTCCCTCAGCCTGGCCAGAAGTCAGGAGCCTCTGTTCTCCGAAGACCTCATGGTACATTGATTTAAAAATATGTTAATGCTTCTTGTTCAACTTGCCTTATAGATTTTGTCTGATTGCTACAAAACTGAACCACATATACGAGATGATTTCTACTATGAGTAGACTCCCCAAAAAGTCTCAAAATCCATGCCCAAAAACACATAGGAAATCAGACATTTTGTTTTGAAGCAGCCATTTCAAGCTTATGTTGTAAATCCGCTTCAATTCCAAGGGCCAACTCTCAGTTCCAAATCCACATCCGCGCTCCACGCCGACGCTTGTCTGTCCTCATCCTCAAACAACAATTAACTTCTCCTGTGCACCAAATGACGTGTCCATCAAGTGCTGAATGATGCTCACTGATGCCAAATGTTTGGGCTCTCAGGGTTCCAGGTCGTCTCTGGAGGGTTCTCGTCCAGTGGGCCAGGTGGACAAGCACATCCTGCTGTTGGTGCATGGGGTGGGCAATGCAGGTAACAGGCGGGATATCTTCGACGCCGCCATAATGTCAAAGAAATTCTGCTGATGGTTGTCTGCGCTCGATAGGTCCCGAGATCACGGACGAGCTGTTGAAGGTTCTGCGCAAACGTCTGGATGAAACCACGCTGGATATCATCACCGTCATGCTCGTCAGGAACTGCAAGCTGACACCCGCCGACGTGGAGGTCACTTCTTCTTTACACAGCACATTTTACACTGCTCACAATGGCATTTTCATGCCTCTCTGTGGTGGTTTTCCGAGTTGTTCTGGCAATTT
Source organism: Hippocampus comes (assembly GCF_001891065.2). Classification (NCBI taxonomy): domain Eukaryota; kingdom Metazoa; phylum Chordata; class Actinopteri; order Syngnathiformes; family Syngnathidae; genus Hippocampus; species Hippocampus comes. Next base: position 131,304 of record NW_017804912.1, read on the forward strand.
TTCTCGTATCAAAAGACAGAACAGCACCGGTGTGAAAGGAAACTGCGGAAAAACCATTCATATGCTTTTTAGCTAAAAGACTCCACCTTCCGGCTGATGTTTACATGAACGTGTGTGTGTGTGTGTGTGTGTGTGTGTGTGTGTGTGTGTGTGTGTGTGTGTGTGTGTGTGTGTGCGTGTGCGTGTGTGTGTTTGAAAGAGGCTCATTCTGCTTCATCCGCTGTGTTCAGTTCATCCAGCCGTCAGGCTCTCCCTCCAGCGAGGTGATGACGTTCGGCCTCCCCGCCTTCTGTCTCCCGTGGCTTTCGGCCGTGTCTCACTACCTCCGCCAGAACCTGCTCATCTTCCTGCATGTGCCCAAGTACACAGACAGCAACACGGCGCACCACTTCAAGGTAGCGCCTCGACTTTTTCAGCCCCGCAAAAGAATGTAGCCAATTAGATTCTTGTCTATCTTAACCTTTGACATAGATGGCTGCAGCAGTGTTTCTCTGTCCAGGAATTGTTGTCCTCAAAGTAATGTCCCTTCATTTTGAACAATACAATAGACTAGACTGCTGAGTCCTGACTGGACCTTAATTTTTGAATTAAAAGCGCCTCTTGAATTAAAGGATAATCTCCACACAAGAATGGTTTTCCTTTCAAATTTTGCAGATTACCATGACCTTGGTGAATGCAACTGTACACCTCAATTTGTTCCGTTCAATGATGAAATATTACCAAATAGATCAAATCCATCTTCCTTCTGCAGCACTGCTTTCATTCGAACACCGACGTGGCGGATGGCAACATCTACCTCTACAACAAGCCCGGAGGTCAGGGGACGGGAGGCAAAGGTATACGTCCTGTCACTTTGTTTGTACTGTCTTGGATAAATAGATGGCTCAAAAGAGTACGCGGGCAGACGATTGCAAGTGGGGAGATTTATGTTGTACATTGTCAGGAGCATTTCTGGGCACTTTTCCCATTTTATCCTTTTCTACAGTCCCAATGCTTTACTTTGAATTTGCACAGCAACCTATTTCGGCCCCAAACCAGTCCGGCCTGAGTGAATTGCGATTGCTGCTGGGCCAAAACAAAATCCCTATTCAATCGCACAAGACACAAATTCTACTTTGATCCAGTTCAGCGTTTATGGATAACACCATCTCCCACCTGGCAGGAATTGCCTGCATTACTCTGACGTTCGTGGATGCCACGGGGCACCCCTTTCAGACACTCGCCTCGGACTGCGGCAAAGAGACCAACAGCTGTTCCACCCCGCTGCAGCCGGAACACTTTGAGCGCCTGACCACCGTGCTGAGAGTGAAAACCGATTCTGTGCATGACGGCTGGAGCCAAGGTGAAGCATTGCGTTATGTTTGGTTTATTGCTTCCAAAATATAATAGGTTACATGTTACTCGTTTTGTGTTACAGTCAAATATTAATAATACAGTCTTTGTCATGAGATGTTGAATTCGTTTGTGGCCAGCAAATGACTGAGAAAAAATATGCAAATGACAGGTGAATGATACTCATTTATTCTTTTCAAAATGCATTTTAAAATTAGATACCGCTTCATTTGTCTTGAAAAAAGGTTCAGTTGAGATAATCATGAATTTTCGCAGACTTGTTTGAATCTGACCCTTCATTTTATTGATTTGAATAACTATGTAGAGGCGGCAGCAGCGCCACTGCTGGTGCGCTTCGACGTCTGGGAGCAAGGCAACGTGAGCCCGGCGCAGCTGGCCGATAGGCTGCAGGGGGCGCTGCGACACGCCCTGTGCGATGTGCTCATGGAGTTACGTGTGCTGCCCAACCCGCTCTGCCTGCCCTGCGCCAACACGCACACCCCAGGCAAGGACCACGCCAAAGGTGACACCACGCCGGCCACCCACTGGTGCAGAATACACCAAACGTTGCATGAGACATCATGACAAAAATGCCATTTTATCACCCATCCATCCATTTTCCAATCCGCTTTTTCCTCACGAGGCTCGCAGGCGTGCTGGAGCCAATCCCAGCTCTCTTTGGGCAGTAGACGGAGTACGCTCTGAACTGGTTGCCAGCCAATCGCAGGGCACACATAGACTACATCAACCATTCATACTCACAATCACAGTACATATTTTTAACCTGTAAATTACATATTTATTTTTGATATATCTCTACTACTCTAGATCCCATACTCAAGACTTTAAATTGTCTTAGTTTTAATTATTGAATGTTTGTACCAATTAGATGCAAATAAATAGTTTCATATTTGCACACAATGTCCCGCAGAGGTAAAATCACTCATCAGTCGTCTTGTCCAACCTTTGAGGACTCATTATTTTGGGCACTCACCTTTTGTTTTGATTTCCAATGTTTAGGTGCCTTGAGTCTGCCTGAGGCGAAGGAGGCAAAGGACACACCTAGGCAGCGTAGCGGCTCTCGGGTATTCAGAACTAGCCCCTCGCCCATCACCTTAGGGCACCCTGGCAGCGGCGGCAGCGCCACCGCTGGCATGACGGGATCCAGCACGCCCGAATCCACGACGCCCACTGGAAGAAGCACGCGCCGCAGCTTCTGGGACATTCTGGTACGTTGGAAGAGAAGCCTCGCGAATTAGTGAGTTAGCACAACTGGCAAAAGTACTCGGTACTTAACACAGAACCCTGGAGAATCTTATCGGATAATGTCATGTAACATAGAATGTTCTGGCATTTGTCATCTTCTGTCGGGAAGGGGCAAAATTGTGACAAAAAGAGCCCTATTTGCTTTCTGTACGTACAAGGCTTCATTTGATTTGCAAGAAACCACGGCGCCTGAGAAAAAAAAATTTTTTTTTTTAATCTGATGTATATCATTGATCGACATTTAAATTCATTTCACTGAGAAAAAATATGAGGTGTTTTGAGTTACGAGCGTTCGGCACTTATATTGCTCAGATTGAGACCAGAGTCGAAGACTGACTGACTGAGGACCTGCATGCTCCCCCAGTCCCTGAAAAGGACATGTTGGATTCCTCATCCATCGTGCACGTTTCCTGTTCAGGGGCAAGTCAGAATCTCTGACTGCCAGACTGTGGACTCTGGCTTGGATCTGGACTGCGGACATTTAGTGCCTTGTGCTGGACTTTGCTACCACGTCAGTGTTTGTTCTGGGATTACAGCCCCTTACATTTTTTGCTTTTCACTGCCCAAAAGTGCCTTGCTATTTCTTTTTTTAACTTTTTGAAGCACAAAGTCTGATGAGGACATTTCCAGAGGGTTTTGGGGGGGGGGTTCCTTGTGCACTCAAAATGGGAACACCCGTATGCACCCTACATTAGCCACGGCTGCTATGGTTGCTCCAATGGTAGCACGTCTTCCTTCCCCCGACTGGCATACGTGGCATGGGCCCGAACCTCTTGCTGTTGTTTGTGGCCGCAGAGCAAACCCGATTCGTCTGAGCTGGGCAGTCCAAAAACCACGGACGATATCGTGCCGGAGCGAGGCGAGGAGGGTCGCGTGGTGCGGCGCCGCCACAAGACAGACAGCGTCAAGCAGCAGTGGTCGCAAGAGAGGCTCGGCGAACTTGAACAGGCACAAAGGTACAGGTAGTCAGACGCGCGTTCGGTGGAGGAAAAAAACAAAACAAAACAAAACTTTGAGACAGTTGAACCAACTCATTCTTAAATAAATAAAATACGTGAAACACTTAATTGTAATAAGAATAATTCATACTCATTTTGGAAATGTGTTATTTCTAATTAATGTAATTATTTCATAGAAGTTAAAAGTCTATTTATAGTTTGTTAAAAATCTATATTTTTAAATTTGTTTTTATTGCTAAGAATCAATTAATCCCCCCATTATTTAATGACAAACAAATGAATAAACCGATGAATACATTCATTTTAATTGAGAAACGAACTTCCACTTTTAGGAGGGGTGGGGGGGGGGGCAAAGGTTCTCGTGTTGCGTGGTGTGCAAGAACATTTCGTAAGCACTCAATTCTCTTTAACTTGGAGAAAAGAAATGCCCAATTTTGTGGTTTCAGGAGGCAAGCATGCCAGCTGGAGCAGGGCGACGTGGGCGCCCTGCATCCCATCTACCAGCTCACCTGCCAGCCCTGGATCACCTTCATGGCTGAGCTCGGTACGCCGCGCTCTCCGTCAATCACTTTTTTTGATCATTTTATAATTGTCGGTAATCATTTATTTTTCCTTCTGCTTCGTACAGGCTGCCCGTCTATTCAGCAGTGCTCGGCCGATGTGGCGTCCCACTTCCTGCTGCCTTCCATCCTGGCCGAGCTGGTCAATCTGGTGGGATCGCTGGCTGCCGACACCAACGTCAAGGTCTTCGTCAAGACCAGGTCGGTGATTGTCACGGCCAATCTGCACACAGCAAATCGGAAGACGGCGACGTTCCCCTGAACCCTGAAGGCACTTTCAAATATGGCGTAACAGTTCATTTCTTTTTTTAAATAAATCTCAGTGAGCATTTATTTAGTTACAAAATGAATGCCACTGAGATACTCATTTGTCATTATTGTCATTATTTATTCTATTTTTAATTAACATTTTTGCATGTTAAGGGCCAAACCAGTAACAGCTCTAACTCATTTGTTTGTGCGTTGTCTTCTCTGTCCAATGGAAATATTGTCCCGTTGTTGAGTGAAGGAATGAAAATATTAAAGTTTTTTTTTTAAATCTGATGTATATCATTGATCGACATTTAAATAAATTTCTCTGAGAAAAAATATGAGGTGTTTTGAGTTACGAGCGTAGTCATGTGACAAATTATAAATTTGTATCTCAGGTCAGCGCTGCATGCCAATGCCGTTTTTATTTCTTTAAACAAACAAAATGAATGCAGTCAAAAATGTCTTCATGTCTGCTTCCAGCTGTCCCGTATCGGGAGACATCTTCGTTCCTTTACCTGCCGTGCAAAACCTGTGGCGTCCTCCCAAGGCCTCCTGCAGCTTCATCATCATTGGGAGGAACTTCCAACAGTGGTACTGCAGCACCGAGCAAGGTAAAGACGACCCAACTGAACCACATCCTTAACGACCACACATCACGTCCTCATTCACCTCACCTGTACGTCTTTGCGTGATGTGTGTCTAATGCACGCGTGTGTGTTGTCTCAACATGACTTCGAGTTGAGCCGTGTGTTCTGTCTCTTGTCGCACGTCTCACATCCGTCCCGTCTTTGCATCTCGCGTTGGCCACAGATGAGAGTTTAGAGGAGGAAAACGTGGCGCCGCTTAATAGGTTCACACGTAAGTAGGACTTCTTCTATCTTAACAAACCAAACTCGAATGAGGGCCCAAAACGTGCAATTTTATTCAAACAAGTACCTTGGTGAATTTTGTTTACATCCATTATGGAATGGTCCATCGAGCATACAATGCGGTTATGGTTGAATGAACATCTTCAGAAATGTCCTTGCCCTTCTGTCCTGTGTCCAGCTCACAAAGGCCTCCAGCGCTTTGAGGCCTCTGAGCAGCAACAACAGCAGCAGGGTGACTGCTCCAGCCTCTCGGGCCAGCAGCAGCAGCAGCGTCAATCACTTTTTTTGATCATTTTATAATTGTCGGTAATCATTTATTTTTCCTTCTGCTTCGTACAGGCTGCCCGTCTATTCAGCAGTGCTCGGCCGATGTGGCGTCCCACTTCCTGCTGCCTTCCATCCTGGCCGAGCTGGTCAATCTGGTGGGATCGCTGGCTGCCGACACCAACGTCAAGGTCTTCGTCAAGACCAGGTCGGTGATTGTCACGGCCAATCTGCACACAGCAAATCGAAAGACGGCGACGTTCCCCTGAACCCTGAAGGCACTTTAAAATATGGAGTAGCCGTTCATTTCTTTTTTTAAATAAATCTCAGTGAGCATTTATTTAGTTACAAAATGAATGCCACTGAGATACTCATTTGTCATTATTGTCATTATTTATTCTATTTTTAATTAACATTTTTGCATGTTAAGGGCCAAACCAGAAACTGCTCTAACTCATTTGTTTGTGCGTTTTCTGCTCTGTCCAATGGAAATATTGTCCCGTTGTTGAGTGAAGGAATGAAAATATTAAAGTTTTTTTTTTAAATCTGATGTATATCATTGATCGACATTTAAATAAATTTCTCTGAGAAAAAATATGAGGTGTTTTGAGTTACGAGCGTAGTCATGTGACAAATTATAAATTTGTATCTCAGGTCAGCGCTGCATGCCAATGCCGTTTTTATTTCTTTAAACAAACAAAATGAATGCAGTCAAAAATTCATGTCTGCTTCCAGCTGTCCCGTATCGGGAGACATCTTCGTTCCTTTATCTGCCGTGCAAAACCTGTGGCGTCCTCCCAAGGCCTCCTGCAGCTTCATCATCATTGGGAGGAACTTCCAACAGTGGTACTGCAGCACCGAGCAAGGTAAAGACGACCCAACTGAACCACATCCTTAACGACCACACATCACGTCCTCATTCACCTCACCTGTACGTCTTTGCGTGATGTGTGTCTAATGCACGCGTGTGTGTTGTCTCAACATGACTTCGAGTTGAGCCGTGTGTTCTGTCTCTTGTCGCACGTCTCACATCCGTCCCGTCTTTGCATCTCGCGTTGGCCACAGATGAGAGTTTAGAGGAGGAAAACGTGGCGCCGCTTAATAGGTTCACACGTAAGTAGGACTTCTTCTATCTTAACAAACCAAACTCGAATGAGGGCCCAAAACGTGCAATTTTATTCAAACAAGTACCTTGGTGAATTTTGTTTACATCCATTATGGAATGGTCCATCGAGCATACAATGCGGTTATGGTTGAATGAACATCTTCAGAAATGTCCTTGCCCTTCTGTCCTGTGTCCAGCTCACAAAGGCCTCCAGCGCTTTGAGGCCTCTGAGCAGCAACAACAGCAGCAGGGTGACTGCTCCAGCCTCTCGGGACAGCAGCAGCAGCAGCAGGCGGGCTGGGCGTCAGCACCGGCACCCCGCCAGAGGTTCCTCCTCATTCGCATCTTGGACAAAAAGGTGACTGAGGACAATTGTAGGTTGTTCTAACGTGTGATGTGGCTGGAAACTGGACCACATCACACAAATTCAGTTCACTTCAGTTTGATTTAGATCGGGCCAAATCCCTTTACATATGGAGACACGGAGACAGTCACAGCTCCTCAATAACCTGCAGTAATATCAATTGTTCTCCAGCCTAATAAACGCATCATCTCACAACGTACAGAAATAATCATGCCCAAAGATGTACATTACTTGACGAACATACAGCCGTTGCTTTCTGTAGGCGTAAAAAGCAGGATTAAAGAGGATTTGAGAGTAAATCATCTAAAACAAAAAACTGGGCAAAACGAAATGCTTCCTGCTGCCATTCGTCTTTCAAATTTACTGTCTCAAAGAAAATAGTGCGCTGCTATTTTGTGGTCCACAATAGATGTACAGCAGAACAAAATAGCACCCCCCCCAGTCTCCTCAATTTGATGCGTTGTATGTCGCTCGCCTGCAGGTGACGCTGTACAGCTACAACTGGTCGGTGGACCTGGGCGCCTCACTCAACCGCGAGCTGGTCCGCCTGGTCAAGTGGCAGAACGCAAGGGCCCACGTGCTGCACTGCCTGCTCAGCCAGAAGATGGGCCTGTTCCATCACCACTGCTTCTCCGACGCGCCGCTCCACGACATCCATTCCAAGCGGGTATGTGGCACTCGCTCACGTCACCGGGCTAACATCTGCCGGCGCTTCTGCCAGCTGAGGTGGAAGCGACCTGTAAGGCCATCATCTGCTGCGCAGGCCGCAGCAGGGG
>NW_017804912.1:142378-153092 GCF_001891065.2 Hippocampus comes
CGTTCCCCTGAACCCTGAAGGCAATTTCAAATATGGCGTAACAGTTCATTTCTTTTTTTAAATAAATCTCAGTGAGCATTTATTTAGTTACAAAATGAATGCCACTGAGATACTCATTTGTCATTATTGTCATTATTTATTCTATTTTTAATTAACATTTTTGCATGTTAAGGGCCAAACCAGAAACTGCTCTAACTCATTTGTTTGTGCGTTTTCTGCTCTGTCCAATGGAAATATTGTCCCGTTGTTGAGTGAAGGAATGAAAATATTAAAGTTTTTTTTTTAAATCTGATGTATATCATTGATCGACATTTAAATAAATTTCTCTGAGAAAAAATATGAGGTGTTTTGAGTTACGAGCGTAGTCATGTGACAAATTATAAATTTGTATCTCAGGTCAGCGCTGCATGCCAATGCCGTTTTTATTTCTTTAAACAAACAAAATGAATGCAGTCAAAAATTCATGTCTGCTTCCAGCTGTCCCGTATCGGGAGACATCTTCGTTCCTTTATCTGCCGTGCAAAACCTGTGGCGTCCTCCCAAGGCCTCCTGCAGCTTCATCATCATCTGTAAGGCCATCATCTGCTGCGCAGGCCGCAGCAGGCGGCCGGTCCCGCGGCCTGATGCGTGCAGCTGTTGTGGCGGCCCCAGGAAGTCAATCCGTGTCCTCCCTTGATAGTCACTTCAAAAAGCAAGTCGAAAAGATGCAGAATGCAAACACTGAAGCTTCACCTCGTGACATGAAATTTTGTAGGCCAGTGCTTAATGAGTAGACACACAAAAAAGTTTCAAGAAGCCATGCATGAAAAGACAAGTCTACCATTTTGGTTCAAAACAGCCATTTTAGGCTCATTTCACAAGTTTGTTTAAAGATAAACTTCTGATAGAGATTTTGTCGAATTTTTACAAAATTTCTACCGAATGCGTTAGACGGATTCATGAGAAGAAAAAAAGCATTTTGGTCGAGCCTGGCAACTAAATTTGATGACCATTCATAAAACACAAAAGTCCTCACCTACATGAATGTTTTGAAAATTCAACCCCAAAAGTCATTTAGATGTAGAAACAAAAAATTGGGTTGTCATGTTTATCAGTATTAGACCCACAGAATCTGGCAACCAAATTTGATGACCCATCATAAAACACAAAAGTCCTCACCGACATGAATGTTTTAAAATTCAGCACCAAAAGTCATTTAGATGTAGAAACAAAAAAATGGGTTGTCATGTTTATCAGTATTAGACCCACAGAATGTCTCAAGAAGTGTCCTGAAAAATATGGGGAGTCTGCCATTTTGATTTTAGGCTCATTTTGGCTGTTTCCAGGGGTCCTTCAAAGACAGACTTGTCCAAGGGAGCCAAGGGAGCCAATTGAATCCTTGCAGCTTGAAAGTTTGTCATGTTTCGTCTTGCTCGGTTCATCATCGCATCACACACAGAAATAGTAACAAGGGAATGAGTCCATATCATGAAATGCATCGCCGCTGTATTGATGAGTCATCAAAAAAAAGAAAAAAAGAAGTGCTGTGTTGAGATTTGCTTTGGATGAAATCGATTTCCGCTCAGACTTTGTGCTCGCCTTTGAGCTCCTCAGCAAAAAACACAGCTGCTGCTTTTCTATTAAATCTGAGGCGGCTGGCTGTTTTCTGATATTCCTGCTGTCAAACGCAAAACGCAACTTGTCCGTGCTGTGCTGATGCATTTGTGTAAACAAAGGCGACATTCCAACAAAGCTCCATCAATGTAACCAATTTTAGGATAAGGCTACAGCATCAGAAAATGCAGAAAAAGTGAAACACCGTGAATACTTTCCAGATGTCACGGGTGCATTATTCTCATAGTTTTGCTTTTCAAGACTTTTTGAATTTTGTGGAACAAAATGAATGTAATCCGCTTTGCAGTACGACGAAGTGGCATGTTGAAGTACTTGAGGCTTACTATCAGAAAATGCAGAAAAAGTGAAACACCGTGAATACTTTCCAGATGTCACGGGTGCATTATTCTCAGAGTTTTGCTTTTCAAATTTTTGGAATTTTGTGGAACAAAATGAATGGAATCCGCTTTGCAGTATGACGAAGTGGCATGTTGAAGTACTTGAGGCTTACTGGAGCAGCATCTTCCAGCAAAGTGCCCTTTAAGTGCCCAGCGCGCCCGCCTCCGCCCCCGCGTGCCCCCCTGCGGCCAATTACCAAGCGCAAAGAACTTTAGCTTTCCCTCTGATGGCTTTCACGGCCGCGTCACTAACGAGCTCGGACAGGAAGCAGAGTCAAAGCGGCAGAAAATTTGCCTGAATCGGCCTTCATCTGTCACGGCCGTGACGGGAGGCGGAGGGGTGGGGGGGGGCACCGGCCGGGCCGCTGCCGCTGCGCTCTGCTGTGCCGGCCCCGAGCTGCTCGGCTGAGCTAACGCGCCCCAAAGTTGCTCGACAAACAGCCAGCGTGGGAATTAAAAGTCACCATCTTTTTCCCTGATGAACTCTCTTTGTTGGCCAGAACAAATGAAACGGAATAGAACATTAAATAATGATGTAAATAGACTACGTTGGAGGGCTGGAGACATTAAATATGCAAAGATGCTGCATGTCGGTATAGAAATTAAATGTTACAGCCAGTAATTATGCTTCATTACGTGTATCAATATTACATGTGATAAAGAGGATATATTCAATGTGTATGGAATATTAAATAAGGATGCAATTGTTACTTTTGTATTCGTCCCTTATCTAAACATTCACTATGATTGATGTGTGCATGGCACATTAGAGGTGGATCTGACAATAAACATGATACATTACAGTGGTATCGCTAAATACTATGTCAGTTTGGTGCATTCGAGGTACAGTCATTAAATTGAGGTACATTCAATAAAGCCACTATGCGACTGTAAAGGTTGATATACAATCTTAAATATAATGTTAATGTGCTGCATTGGAAGTAACTTGGTGTTGTCGCTGGTTGTGCAGGACCCCAACCCCTTCCTGGGTCCATCCATGGAGCCGGACACACTTCTCCGTAGCCCCGTGCCGCCCCTGGCCAGCAAAGAGCAGGGTCGCCTGGCATCCTCGGGCCGCAGCCTGGCCCCGCTTCACTTCCCCTCCGAGCTGCTGCCCTTCGACGAGGCTCTGAGGGACGTGTGCGCTATCAAGGCGCTAACGGATGGGGACGCCGTCGCGCGGCATGGCGGACAGCTCTTGGACATCAAAGCGGCTGAGAGGAGAGGTTCACTGACTTGCATTTTAAATGTCGCTTGCGCTATTCCGTTAATGCCCTAGTCTGCTATCTTAATGCTAAGAAATAATGTGAAACATCCCAGTCTGGCTAACGTAACTTAGCAGCAATACATATCGTTTCTCCTCCCATACATTCTATGAGGAGTTTAGTAGGGGACCTTCTCCGCCTCTTCTTCTTCGTCTTAATCGCGCCGCATGTTTTGCATTAGAGTGAATATATGGGGGAGTACTGTTCTACTTTCCTATTGGACTTTGGTGCATCTCACAGCATTTTAGTGACAGAACAAAAATACGCCCAAAATCTGAGAATGAATTTTTTATCACAAAACATATGCTAGATTCCAAAAATGTGTACGAATAGCTGAATAGTGAACGAAGAATATTATCTATGTGCATACATTTTCAAAATAATAGATCATATTGATAATGATGTTATTGTTTACATTGCTGTGTTTGCATTGTTGCTATTTTTTTCCTTGTTGTGTGCAGAGCTGGAGAAGCAGATGAAGATTGAGAACCTGTTTGTGACGTGGCAGCAGCGGTCGGCACAGTCCAACATGCCCATCGCGGTGCGTTCATCTTTGCGTCGGTTGCGGGCATAAGTTGCAGTGCTTCGAGCACAAGAAGTGCACTAGTGACGTCGCCTTTACGAGACACAGTCAAAGCTCTCCAACGCTGTAGCCTTTGAGCAGAAAAGTTGGCTTCTTGTCATTCACATCACTTCTCCTCCTCAGCTGGCTGACTTGGAAACCCTAAAACAGTCGTCCCGCCTGGTCCACTACTGCGCCACGCCGCTGCTCTTTGACCCTCTCTTCCGCAAGCAGATTCAGGAGGAATTAGCTGCTCAGCCGCCCGTCAAGGTATTGGACTGGAGGAAAATGGAGCTTCTAAATTCGGGGTGTCCAAAAAAATCAAGACTGCTGGTCATTTTTTTTCGCAGCTCGCAGCCTGCATATACTAAAAATGACAGTATGCATGACAACGGTATTTAAAAAAATGTTGGCGTGTGTGTGTGTCTGTGTGTTGTGCAGAGGGTGCTTTTTTGATGGGGCCACGTTTTGTGGAAAATATCCTTTTGGGGATTTAAAAAAAAAATTTGCTCTTGGCGGGCAGGATATTTTGCAATCCCTATCGCAGGTGTCCACTGTTTGCACAAAAAAAACAAAACTGCATATAATTGCATGACGGATTGCCTGAAGTATGTTTCGTAAATGAACTATGAAGACTGCTAACATGACCGTTGCATCCTTCCATTTTTCTGTCCACGGCCCCCGTAGAAAAACTTTAGGACAGCTGTGTTGCCGAGCGTCGGGCGCTTAACGCTGTTCACATTGTCTTGCAGAAGCGTCACCGGTCGAACGACTCGACGGCGTCGGGCCGCGACCGCAGCTACAGCAGCGACTCTGGTGACATGCTGCCCGGCCGGCTGAAGGAGGAGCCCTGGCTGCTGGACATCTCCAGCGGCTTTCTGCAGCAGTACGTGCAGTACCTGCAAAGCTTGGGCTTCATCCTGGTGCAGGTGCGCCCGCAGTCGCCCGCTCGCAGGTCTGTATTCGCTCGTGGCGCCCGCCCGCATTGCCTTTTACTGTCACTGTTGGACTGCCATACCAACGACCCGTTGCGTATCCTCATTCCGCTGACCCCACCGCCCGTCCTCCATTTTGTTCGCCAGCATCGCCCGCGCCCGTGCCGCCATGTTGAGCTCCATGTCGTCCGAGGGCAGGATGTCCTTCTCCTACGTCAAGCAGAAGAGCGAAGACAGCCCCAAGGTGAGTCATCGCGACACACCCTGAAATTCCAACAACTGCGTTCATCGTTCACCCCTGATGTGGCACAACAGGCAACATTCTCGGAACGTGTGGTGCATTTCCGATTTTCTTTCCTGAAAATTTGTAATTGAATGTGCTTATTCATTTTTTGTTCTTGTTGCTTCATTTGTGTCATTTTATAATCTGTTGTTAAAATCATCAATTTTGCATCAACATTTTTTGTGTTTGATTTCATTTAATAACTGGTGAATTTCTGATCATTCAATTATAATTATTCACATTACAAAACTTAAGAATTATTTTTTATTACTATAACTATTTTAAAATCATAAAATGACATTGAGCAACAATAATTAAAAAAAAAAACAATTTTATGCATGCACTTAACGTTTTTCTTTTATTAAATAATTATTAACTTAATGGTAATGGAATTGATTTTAATTAATTTCATTAAAATGACCATTAATTATTTTACTGTGGAAAGATTAATTCATTTCAATATACATTTAACATGTTTTTTTCCTTGTTTTTTTAAGACACTTTCTCAGTTAATTCTAATCGAATCAACAAAATTGTTTTTTTTTCCTGCATATAGTAAGAAATTATTATAATTTTATTTAATATTCTGTTGTCCTTTTCGTCAATCCACTCTGCAGACAACTGTGTCCGCCACCACCGCTTACCACCTTCAGAGGGCGCTGCCTGGCGGGATCGTGCTGATGGAGCTGGCTTTTCAGGTACCATTTACAATAAATAAATAAATCACTCACCGGATGCTTCAGTAGGAACACCTTTTGTGAAATGATAAAATGATGCCTTTAAAAAGAGTATTCCTGGTTTTTGCTTATTGAAGTGTTCATTAGAAGTCTCTCCTGCGAATGCTAAGACAACAAAAATATGAGACAACTTCAGAGGGCGCTGCCTGGCGGGATCGTGCTGATGGAGCTGGCTTTTCAGGTACCATTTACAATAAATAAATAAATCACTCACCGGATGCTTCAGTAGGAACACCTTTTGTGAAATGATAAAATGATGCCTTTAAAAAGAGTATTCCTGGTTTTTGCTTATTGAAGTGTTCATTAGAAGTCTCTCCTGCGAATGCTAAGACAACAAAAATATGAGACAAAATATGAGACAGAGTAGTCTGTATGCGGGCTATAAACAATGGGAAGTAAATTTGTAAATGTGTGAAAAAGTACGCTAAAGTGTTTTAATAGTTATTTGTAATTTTGAAACATATTTTTTTGTTGTTGTTGTTTTTCCAGGGTTGCTACTTCTGCGTCAAGCAGTATGCACTGGAGTGTTCTCGGATCCCCATGGGCCAGTCGGTCAACTCACAGGTGGGAATTCCCCCTCACAATACCTAAACACAGCGATTTCACAAAATTTGAATAAAAAGATTTATTTTAAAAAAATACAAATAAAACAGGAACGCAAAAAGGCGATCGATCTTCAGTCTTCACCAGGCGGCTAACCTGTTGCAGACTCAAGATTATTACTTTTGAACTTAACCGTTGCTATTGTTTTTGAAGCTGTAAAAATAAAAAGAGATTTCACGAGGGTTCAGCAAAATTGGACTTGAAATTAAATCATCAGATCCAACAGAATTACCAGTACCGGTACTTTAAAAAAAAAAAAAAAGAGAGAGACTTGCCAGGAAAACAATGACAGGAACTTCTGGGGCTGAACTGCTCCACCAGCCTTGGCGCATCCTGAAGCAGTACAGGGTACAGTGAATTCTCAAGATGAAGCAGTCATTCATGCATCTCGCTCGAAGCTAGCGCTCTCCCCATATGTGCTTCTTTGATTCAACCAATCAGACGCCACTCGCTCACCAAGACATGCATACGGTGCCGTCAGGGGCATCAAGGATTACAGAACGCACCACAACACAATGACCTGAGTGTAACGACAACGACAAACATCAACCGTTTTTGCAACAGCATTGTTTGTCATTTTTCATTGCATGTTTTTAGACATGGTTAAGCAGCATGTGGCTCATTAGAACAATTCAACTTCAATAAGTCCTCAATCCAACATTTTTTACGGCAAGCCTGACACGAGACAGGCTCCATGATGTTGTTGCATCTGTCCATGTGTCTCTGTCTTAACCCCCATACCCTTCCCTCTTCTTACACCCTCATTCACCCCCTTCACACACACACACACACACACACACACACACACACACACACACACACACACACACACTCCCTACGCAGTGTACACTCACTTCAACTCAATTTTGTTTAAAGAGCACTTTAAGAACAACCACAGCGGGGAAAAAAGTACTGTATGTAATATGAATCATACGTAAGATAATTGTCTTCGGG
Organism: Hippocampus comes; assembly: GCF_001891065.2. Taxonomy (NCBI): domain Eukaryota; kingdom Metazoa; phylum Chordata; class Actinopteri; order Syngnathiformes; family Syngnathidae; genus Hippocampus; species Hippocampus comes. The sequence goes on from NW_017804912.1 coordinate 149,709, forward strand.
CAGTAGGCGGGGGACAACCTTAACTGGTCACTAGCCGATCACAGAATAGCAAAGTGTTAAAGCAATAAATATAAATAGCACATGAAAGCAAGGCCCATTTAGAAATCCATCCATCCATTCTCTGAACCGCTTTTGAAGACTAAATGAATTCTAGAGTACACAGGCAGCCAATGGCGAGTGGCACAAATGGAGGAATGTGCCCCCTCTTCCATAGTCCAGTTAAGAGGCAAACGGCAGCTTTTTGGACCAACGGGAGACGTTTGAGGGCGGGACCGGCTGCCTCCAAAGTAAACTGCATGACAGTCATCTAGTTGAGGCATACAAGACCGTAACAAGTGACTTCAACATGACATTGTCCCCTTTGCGCAAAGCATCCACCCATTTCTTCACAGCTTGTCCTGTTTAGCGTGACGGGTGAGCCGGGGTCCACGCTGAACTGGTCTGCATAGTCAATTCCAGGGCAAAAATAGTCAGACCGGCATCCTCACTAACCGAACGCAACGCAGCGCCATTAATCTGATGATTACCCCCAGCTTGGTCTGCTCCCTTTCTCCTCATTTCCCACAATGCTCTGCTCGTCGCTTTGGGCTGCGATTGACGCGGGATGAACGAACAAACCTGTGTTCCAGCTCTCCATGCTCTTCACCGAGGAGTGCGACAAGGTGCGCGACTTGATGCACGTGCACTCGTTCAGCTACGACTTCCACCTGCGGGTAGTCCACCAGTACCTGGTGGGCTGCCACATGACGCTGCGCCAGGGCTACCAGCTCACCGACTTCCTCAGAGACTTCATCGTGCAGCACCCCGACATCCCCAAGTTCGGACGCAACCACGTCTTCCAAGGTGGGGATGACGAGCATCCTCATACCTGGCCTTCCATTCATATTGCCTTTGTAGAATATGAGTCAAGCAGCGAAATCCATCTGTTTCTAGCCACCTCAGGGGGCGGCCATTTTGTAACTTGCTGCTCACTGAAAATGACATCACGGTTGCTCAGGGCTCAGATGACGGCCAGTCATGGCTCGCCTATTTTCTGAAGTTCAGCCATGATTGGTAAACAATGGGAAGTAAATTTGTAAATGTGTGAAAAAGTACGCTAAAGTGTTTTAATAGTTATTTGTAATTTTGAAACATATTTTTTTGTTGTTGTTGTTTTTCCAGGGTTGCTACTTCTGCGTCAAGCAGTATGCACTGGAGTGTTCTCGTATCCCCATGGGCCAGTCGGTCAACTCACAGGTGGGAATTCCCCCTCACAATACCTAAACACAGCGATTTCACAAAATTTGAATAAAAAGATTTATTTTCAAAAAATACAAATAAAACAGGAACGCAAAAAGGCGATCGATCTTCAGTCTTCACCAGGCGGCTAACCTGTTGCAGACTCAAGATTATTACTTTTGAACTTAACCGTTGCTATTGTTTTTGAAGCTGTAAAAATAAAAAGAGATTTCACGAGGGTTCAGCAAAATTGGACTTGAAATTAAATCATCAGATCCAACAGAATTACCAGTACCGGTACTTTAAAAAAAAAAAAAAAGAGAGAGACTTGCCAGGAAAACAATGACAGGAACTTCTGGGGCTGAACTGCTCCACCAGCCTTGGCGCATCCTGAAGCAGTACAGGGTACAGTGAATTCTCAAGATGAAGCAGTCATTCATGCATCTCGCTCGAAGCTAGCGCTCTCCCCATATGTGCTTCTTTGATTCAACCAATCAGACGCCACTCGCTCACCAAGACATGCATACGGTGCCGTCAGGGGCATCAAGGATTACAGAACGCACCACAACACAATGACCTGAGTGTAACGACAACGACAAACATCAACCGTTTTTGCAACAGCATTGTTTGTCATTTTTCATTGCATGTTTTTAGACATGGTTAAGCAGCATGTGGCTCATTAGAACAATTCAACTTCAATAAGTCCTCAATCCAACATTTTTTACGGCAAGCCTGACACGAGACAGGCTCCATGATGTTGTTGCATCTGTCCATGTGTCTCTGTCTTAACCCCCATACCCTTCCCTCTTCTTACACCCTCATTCACCCCCTTCACACACACACACACACACACACACACACACACACACACACACACACACACTTCCTATCATCTCTCCATCAGGGCGGCCTGCTCATCAAACCTCGTTGCAAGCCGTTCCCGGACGCCACCCAGGTGTCTGACTGTGCGGTACGTCCCGGCCACTGTCAGGCGAGGGGTCTGGGGTGGGGCCAGGGAGTGGGTCTGTTAACTCCCACTTCGCCCTTACCTCGACACTCTGCTTGCCAGTCTCATCAGACTTTCCTTATGCGCTTATGGGTTGGCTGGCGGTCAAATTGTAACGAGAACCTCCTGGTTTACTTAATTGGTTGCCTCGACAAAGGTTTAATCGAACCTTTGAACTGCTGAGCTCCTCTCTTGATTTTCCTGGCTGCTTGCTGGTTGTGATTCACTCCCAGTTTCTCTTGATTTCCTGCAGCGTTAACTCCCGCTTGGACTTGTTATTCTTCCCCTATTGCTTGTATGCTTTGATTTGTTATATTTACTTTGAAGGAGTCAATCATGAGTCAAACGTGGATTAAAAGTCAATAGTCAGCAGTCATGCGGAGCTCCCCAGGGCGCATGGTCGAGGCACCCACTGGTTCGATGAAGTTTCTTTTCCCTTTTGGTCCCGGCTAACAAGTGGTGTCACCAAGAGACGAGCCCCGCGACTGAACCGGCCATCGAAGTCACAACGGGAGTTGACTTTGCCGCAAAAGCACCATCGGGGAGGAAGGATTAGGGAGGTGTTGTAAAAACGCCAGATTGAAAGTCAGGCGTGAAGTGCAGGAACGCCACAAGGGGCGATGGAAAAGTTCATGTTTTTATGCCTTTGTGTCAAAAGGATGGTCTTATCTTTTCACCATGGTAACCACTACCCAGGAGCCGTCATCTACTAGACTCCTGGATTTGTTCAGCAAAGGTCCTGAAAGGACAGAGGGTAGGCTGTTAAAGTTAAAAGCAAATTCCCGTCATGATTTGATTGGATTTTCCCTGATGGAGGCAGTACTTCATACACTTTTGATTAAACATTATAGTATGTGCCAGACGCAGTGTACACTCACTTCAACTCAATTTTGGTTTAAAGAGCACTTTAAGAACAACCACAGCGGGGAAAAAAGTACTGTATGTAATATGAATCATACGTAAGATAATTGTCTTCGGGCAGTAGGCGGGGGACAACCTTAACTGGTCACTAGCCGATCACAGAATAGCAAAGTGTTAAAGCAATAAATATAAATAGCACATGAAAGCAAGGCCCATTTAGAAATCCATCCATCCATTCTCTGAACCGCTTTTGAAGACTAAATGAATTCTAGAGTACACAGGCAGCCCATGGTGATTGG
>NW_017804912.1:155841-160002 GCF_001891065.2 Hippocampus comes
CTGGACCCCTACCCCAGCTATCTTCGGGCAGTAGGCGGGGGACACCCTGAACTGCTTGCCAGCCAATCACAGCCCTTTCTGCGATCCTACGTGCTAAATCATTTGGAAGACAGTTTATTTTGGTTTCCTAGTAAAGTTTAAAACATTTGCTGCTGGCACAAAAGTGACACTTGAAACCGCGTCCATATTCTGTGGGGTGGGAGCTTTAAGATGCTTCTCGTGGGCTTCCTGATGATCCTCCTGCCATACTTTGATCAAGGGTTGGCAGGTGTCCTGGAACCCTACCCCAGCTATCTTCGGGCAGTAGGCGGGGGACACCCTGAACTGCTTGCCAGCCAATCACAGCCCTTTCTGCGATCCTACGTGCTAAATCATTTGGAAGACAGTTTATTTTGGTTTCCTAGTAAAGTTTAAAACATTTGCTGCTGGCACAAAAGTGACACTTGAAACCGCGTCCATATTCTGTGGGGTGGGAGCTTTAAGATGCTTCTCGTGGGCTTCCTGATGATCCTCCTGCCATCCTTTGATCAAGGGAGTTTCTCCACCTCCACGAGGATGATCACGGCCCATCAGCTGTACAACTACATCACCGACCACGCCAGCATGTACGGCATGAAGCCCCTGCGCATGTCCAAGGCCGCCGTCACCACCGAGGCCAAGAAGGCCGCGCCGGACCAGCACGAATACGCTCTGGTCGCCTTGTGGAACAGGTAGAGCAAGCGCCCCCGCCGCAAACGCCCGAGCTGCCTGACTTGAGTCGGAATTCTTTCCCTGCTCCAGCTCGGGTTCTTACAAGGACCTGGAGGGCCTTCATCACCATGACGACTTTGACGTTTCACTGGTGGTGTGTCACAATGCTGCTCCCTTTGAGGAACAGTCGGAGGGAGAGAGACACTTGCTGAGGTAGGAGAAGCCGATTGAAGCTGGGTTGTTGGAATCTTCCTGAGAGAAAATCGGTGTGGGGGCAGACGTGTGAAATGGCCTGCTGGGATGTCACAAGTTGATCAAATTCTGAGTGTCTCGTTCGGAGACACGTTTTCGCAAATGATCATTTCACAAACGATTTCCTGAAGTTTGGACTTGGTGGGTGGGCACGACTATTTGTATACAGGACAATGAAACGCCATTTTCCAGAAACCTCCCCCTTGAAGACCAAAGTGTGTGTGTGCAGGTTGCACTTCTACGTGATCATGACGAGCCAGCGTGAGCTCTTCCCCCGTCTCACAGCTGACATGCGGCGCTTCAAGAAGCTTCCTCCGATCCACCGTGAGCCCGGCGAGCTGGGCGGACGCCCCGCCCTGGATCGAGCGGAGGCCTGCACGTCCCCCAGCGGCGAGCGGGACCTCTGGGAAGAACCCACCAGGTCCGGGTCCGAGGCCTGCACGCCCAGCGACGGCAATGAGTTCTATCCTTTGGTGGGCGCCGCCGTCCGGTCCCAGGGATTGCTCGACCCGTCCCCGCTGTTCCCACTGCTCAACAGTGAGGTGGCCGCCGCCCGCCGGCAGATCCAGGCCAGCGTGGAGGAAGCCATGGGGCACTGCCGTCGCGACAACCTGTGGAGGAGGCTGTTCCACGGCGAGCACCTGGCACTGGACAAGCTGAAGCTGACCAAGTTGTCCTTCTGCGAGCTGGAGGAGCTGCTGGGGTCTGTCCAGAGCCGCTCTGTCGGGGACATCGACCCCCAGCTGGTGAGAACCGCCCTAATATTTTCCCGGTTAAGGGTTAAAATCAGTGTCCTCTTGCCACAATGGCAAGCCATTGGACGCTGTAAGGTACAGTACAAATTTAGGACCTTTTTTTTTTTTCTGACGGTGCAGGAAGGGGCCACGCCAGTCCTGAAACTTATCGCTGTGTTATTTTGGACAGGAAAGAGTTCTGTGATGTCATAGTTAGACTTGAAAATCATTAACGTGTGAGATTATGGCGTGACGTGTTGCTGGTCTTGGCGTCCCTGCAGGACTGCTTCCTGAATATGAGTACAACCTGGTACCAGAGTCTCATTAAAGTCTTGCTTGGCCGATTCCCTCAAAGTTGTCGCCATTTTGACGACGGCGGCATTCAATACCTGGTGAGACTTCATCTGCCTCCACCCCCTAAAACTGGATAGGTAACTATGCATCCGATCTAACCCGCTGTCTCTTTGTTGCAGGCTGTTCTGAACCAGAAGTTCACGGACTGCTTTGTTTTGGTCTTCCTCGACGCCCAAGCTGGCAAAACGGTGAGTAGTCAAGATGACGTCATCTCTTCCAACCGGTGCATTTTCCATGATTTTGTCTTCATGTTTTTATGCCTTTGTGTCAAAAGGATGGTCTTATCTTTTCACCATGGTAACCACTACCCACGAGCCGTCATCTACTAGACTCCTGGATTTGTGCAGCAAAGGTCCTGAAAGGACAGAGGGCAGGCTGTTAAAGTTAAAAGCAAGTTCCCATCATGATTTGATTGGATTTTCCCTGATGGAGGCAGTACTTCATACACTTTTGATTAAACATTATAGTATGTGCCAGACGCAGTGTACACTCACTTCAACTCAATTTTGTTTAAAGAGCACTTTAAGAACAACCACAGCGGGGAAAAAAGTACTGTATGTAATATGAATCATACGTAAGATAATTGTCTTCGGGCGGTAGGCGGGGGACAACCTTAACTGGTCACTAGCCGATCACAGAATAGCAAAGTGTTAAAGCAATAAATATAAATAGCACATGAAAGCAAGGCCCATTTAGAAATCCATCCATCCATTCTCTGAACCGCTTTTGAAGACTAAATGAATTCTAGAGTACACAGGCAGCCAATGGAGATCATATTGCCTTTGTAGAATATGAGTCAAGCAGCGAAATCCATCTGTTTCTAGCCACCTCAGGGGGCGGCCATTTTGTAACTTGCTGCTCACTGAAAATGACATCACGGTTGCTCAGGGCTCAGATGACGGCCAGTCATGGCTCGCCTATTTTCTGAAGTTCAGCCATGATTGGTTGTTACCTAAGCCCTGAGCAACTGTGATGTCACTTTTAGTCGGCAGCAAGTGGCAAAATGGCCGCCCCGCGAGACGGCTTTTACTGCTTAACTCATATTTCATCCATCCATTTTAAAAATCAACTTATCCTCACGTGGTTGGCAGGTGTCCTGGAACCCTACCCCAGCTATCTTCGGGCAGTAGGCGGGGGACACCCTGAACTGCTTGCCAGCCAATCACAGCCCTTTCTGCGATCCTACGTGCTAAATCATTTGGAAGACAGTTTATTTTGGTTTCCTAGTAAAGTTTAAAACATTTGCTGCTGGCACAAAAGTGACACTTGAAACCGCGTCCATATTCTGTGGGGTGGGAGCTTTAAGATGCTTCTCGTGGGCTTCCTGATGATCCTCCTGCCATCCTTTGATCAAGGGAGTTTCTCCACCTCCACGAGGATGATCACGGCCCATCAGCTGTACAACTACATCACCGACCACGCCAGCATGTACGGCATGAAGCCCCTGCGCATGTCCAAGGCCGCCGTCACCACCGAGGCCAAGAAGGCCGCGCCGGACCAGCACGAATACGCTCTGGTCGCCTTGTGGAACAGGTAGAGCAAGCGCCCCCGCCGCAAACGCCCGAGCTGCCTGACTTGAGTCGGAATTCTTTCCCTGCTCCAGCTCGGGTTCTTACAAGGACCTGGAGGGCCTTCATCACCATGACGACTTTGACGTTTCACTGGTGGTGTGTCACAATGCTGCTCCCTTTGAGGAACAGTCGGAGGGAGAGAGACACTTGCTGAGGTAGGAGAAGCCGATTGAAGCTGGGTTGTTGGAATCTTCCTGAGAGAAAATCGGTGTGGGGGCAGACGTGTGAAATGGCCTGCTGGGATGTCACAAGTTGATCAAATTCTGAGTGTCTCGTTCGGAGACACGTTTTCGCAAATGATCATTTCACAAACGATTTCCTGAAGTTTGGACTTGGTGGGTGGGCACGACTATTTGTATACAGGACAATGAAACGCCATTTTCCAGAAACCTCCCCCTTGAAGACCAAAGTGTGTGTGTGCAGGTTGCACTTCTACGTGATCATGACGAGCCAGCGTGAGCTCTTCCCCCGTCTCACAGCTGACATGCGGCGCTTCAAGAAGCTTCCTCCGATCCACCGTGAGCCCGGCGAGCTGGGCGGACGCCCCGCCCTGGATCGAG
>NW_017804912.1:160951-175027 GCF_001891065.2 Hippocampus comes
GATAGAAGAACGATTCGATCATAAAAACCTGAATGAAGACTGTGTGGAATTTGAAGGTATTATGCCCTCGACCGAGAATTTCGTAAAGATTATCTACGATATTCTAAAACCCAAACTGCAAATGGGTCGCCAGCTTCACATTACGCTACATGAAACACAAAAGAATGCGGCCGAGTATGGCGATTGGTAACATTTTTACGATATTTGACGCCCCATGGGATATTAGCTCAGTTGGTTTAGAGCGCTGCCTTGACAGGGCAGAGGTCACTGGTTCGAATCCAGTATGTCCCACTAAATAGGCGGTTTCAGTAGTAAGGAAAGATCCTTTTGACATTTCAATATCCAAAAATTCCAAGCACCGAATTCCGAATATCAAAACGACGCCTTGGTATAAGGCCCGATAGTGTATTGAACCTATTGAAATGGGTCTATTACCAATATCCCTATTTACCCCAAACTTATCGCACACGCATTTGATTTGCCAAACCACCTTACACGATTTCTTGAGGCCAAATTGTAGATGGTATCCCTTATAATCCGGGGAATATAGGCCAAAAGCGCGGCGACCGATTTCCATTTGGGTATTTGTGCAACAATTTTCAAAAAACCATCAGAGTGGGTGTGGGCACCATTTTGGTTGTCCTGGAACCCTACCCCAGCTATCTTCGGGCAGTAGGCGGGGGACACCCTGAACTGCTTGCCAGCCAATCACAGCCCTTTCTGCGATCCTACGTGCTAAATCATTTGGAAGACAGTTTATTTTGGTTTCCTAGTAAAGTTTAAAACATTTGCTGCTGGCACAAAAGTGACACTTGAAACCGCGTCCATATTCTGTGGGGTGGGAGCTTTAAGATGCTTCTCGTGGGCTTCCTGATGATCCTCCTGCCATCCTTTGATCAAGGGAGTTTCTCCACCTCCACGAGGATGATCACGGCCCATCAGCTGTACAACTACATCACCGACCACGCCAGCATGTACGGCATGAAGCCCCTGCGCATGTCCAAGGCCGCCGTCACCACCGAGGCCAAGAAGGCCGCGCCGGACCAGCACGAATACGCTCTGGTCGCCTTGTGGAACAGGTAGAGCAAGCGCCCCCGCCGCAAACGCCCGAGCTGCCTGACTTGAGTCGGAATTCTTTCCCTGCTCCAGCTCGGGTTCTTACAAGGACCTGGAGGGCCTTCATCACCATGACGACTTTGACGTTTCACTGGTGGTGTGTCACAATGCTGCTCCCTTTGAGGAACAGTCGGAGGGAGAGAGACACTTGCTGAGGTAGGAGAAGCCGATTGAAGCTGGGTTGTTGGAATCTTCCTGAGAGAAAATCGGTGTGGGGGCAGACGTGTGAAATGGCCTGCTGGGATGTCACAAGTTGATCAAATTCTGAGTGTCTCGTTCGGAGACACGTTTTCGCAAATGATCATTTCACAAACGATTTCCTGAAGTTTGGACTTGGTGGGTGGGCACGACTATTTGTATACAGGACAATGAAACGCCATTTTCCAGAAACCTCCCCCTTGAAGACCAAAGTGTGTGTGTGCAGGTTGCACTTCTACGTGATCATGACGAGCCAGCGTGAGCTCTTCCCCCGTCTCACAGCTGACATGCGGCGCTTCAAGAAGCTTCCTCCGATCCACCGTGAGCCCGGCGAGCTGGGCGGACGCCCCGCCCTGGATCGAGCGGAGGCCTGCACGTCCCCCAGCGGCGAGCGGGACCTCTGGGAAGAACCCACCAGGTCCGGGTCCGAGGCCTGCACGCCCAGCGACGGCAATGAGTTCTATCCTTTGGTGGGCGCCGCCGTCCGGTACCAGGGATTGCTCGACCCGTCCCCGCTGTTCCCACTGCTCAACAGTGAGGTGGCCGCCGCCCGCCGGCAGATCCAGGCCAGCGTGGAGGAAGCCATGGGGGACCGCCCTCAGATCCAGGCCAGCGTGGAGGAAGCCATGGGGCACTGCCGTCGCGACAACCTGTGGAGGAGGCTGTTCCACGGCGAGCACCTGGCACTGGACAAGCTGAAGCTGACCAAGTTGTCCTTCTGCGAGCTGGAGGAGCTGCTGGGGTCTGTCCAGAGCCGCTCTGTCGGGGACATCGACCCCCAGCTGGTGAGAACCGCCCTAATATTTTCCCGGTTAAGGGTTAAAATCAGTGTCCTCTTGCCACAATGGCAAGCCATTGGACGCTGTAAGGTACAGTACAAATTTAGGACCTTTTTTTTTTTTCTGACGGTGCAGGAAGGGGCCACGCCAGTCCTGAAACTTATCGCTGTGTTATTTTGGACAGGAAAGAGTTCTGTGATGTCATAGTTAGACTTGAAAATCATTAACGTGTGAGATTATGGCGTGACGTGTTGCTGGTCTTGGCGTCCCTGCAGGACTGCTTCCTGAATATGAGTACAACCTGGTACCAGAGTCTCATTAAAGTCTTGCTTGGCCGATTCCCTCAAAGTTGTCGCCATTTTGACGACGGCGGCATTCAATACCTGGTGAGACTTCATCTGCCTCCACCCCCTAAAACTGGATAGGTAACTATGCATCCGATCTAACCCGCTGTCTCTTTGTTGCAGGCTGTTCTGAACCAGAAGTTCACGGACTGCTTTGTTTTGGTCTTCCTCGACGCCCAAGCTGGCAAAACGGTGAGTAGTCAAGATGACGTCATCTCTTCCAACCGGTGCATTTTCCATGATTTTGTCGTTGCAGAGCCTGAAGGTAGTTTTGCGAGAGCCGCTGCCGCCGCAGCCACAGGACGGCGGCAGCCCGCCACCTCAGCTGGTCTCCATGTACCATCACCTGGAGTCCGTCATCAACACGGCCTGCTACAACCTCTGGACCGGACTCTTATAACCAATGCTCCTTCTCCCTCAACTTCATCCCGGAGTTGAAGAAAAAGCCAGTTTGCGCCGGATGTTGTTAGCAAGCTGGCTAGTTCCAGAAGCTGCGTCATGGACTGCTAGCATTAAGCTAAGCTGCCGGAAAACATTTTTAAATTATTTTGGCATTTGTCCATCATATTTTTTAAACTATTCTTGAATTTGGACTCCTTTTGGGTCCTGTCGGTCTGCAAGGTGTGTTCCACGCTTAGGAATGATCGACAAGGCGGTGCGTGGAAGTGTTGCGGCTTTTGTACTCAATGCTGAAAAACTGGACACGACATTCCCACATGAGCAGAGTCCGGAATGAATTTCAACACGTGAGACTTTCCATCCAGCCATTTCAAAGGCAGGCTGCACCCTGGCTTGGTCGCCCGGTCAATCACAGGACCACCATAACGTACGTTCAGACCTGGTACCACGGAACTTTTCATCTCTTGATCAACATCAAGGGGGAAGCCAGAGTCTATGACTGACTGGTTTTGGACCCTGGATTGGTCACCAGTCCATCACATGACCACCACACACGTCATACAGTCATTGAGTGTGAAATGGAAAAGTGGTTAAAAATGTGCCCTACCAAGACCACCACCACCCCGGACACAGGTCTGCAGTGTCCTTAAGCAAGACCCTGGTACCCCGAACTGGTTCCCGGGCAGTTAAGCAGCACCCTGCTCCACTAACTGTGTGCGTTTGCTGTGATGGTTCAAATTTCATTTACATGACCCAAAAAAAAAAAAAAGAGAGGATCTCCGTCTGAATGTTTCGGCACTTATATTGCTCAGATTGAGACCAGAGTCGAAGACTGACTGACTGAGGACCTGCATGCTCCCCCAGTCCCTGAAAAGGACATGTTGGATTCCTCATCCATCGTGCACGTTTCCTGTTCAGGGGCAAGTCAGAATCTCTGACTGCCAGACTGTGGACTCTGGCTTGGATCTGGACTGCGGACATTTAGTGCCTTGTGCTGGACTTTGCTACCACGTCAGTGTTTGTTCTGGGATTACAGCCCCTTACATTTTTTGCTTTTCACTGCCCAAAAGTGCCTTGCTATTTCTTTTTTTAACTTTTTGAAGCACAAAGTCTGATGAGGACATTTCCAGAGGGTTTTGGGGGGGGGGTTTCTCCCCTTTGTCGTTAATGGCATAATGCTCAATTGTGCCACTGTTAGCCAAATGTACATAAACACACGCGCGGCGAGCTGAAGGATGTCAAACACTGGAGGCCGTAACAGAAACTTCAACTGTATCACCCGTGTCCTAAGCACTGTACATTGAGACTACAGCTAATGATTATTTAATAATTCTTTTGAATGATTTAAACATTTAAATGTCAATCCCTTTATTTAAATACAGGACTTCATTTCAAATTAACAGTGCAGAAAACAAATCAATTGTGATCTAGTTATTCGGGTCCGTGACGGAAAATAGGCAAAAATGTTGATCACTCTTTTCCAGAGTAAGAACAAATGTTTTATTCAAAACAAAGAATCAGTCATGGAGGACAACAGGCAATTGGAGAATATTGACACTGAAGCCTAAATGCCGAGGATGAGGGCAGTTTTTAATTAAAGCTATCAAAACAATTAATTGCTTATCAAAAATAATTGTTGATGAATTTAATAATAGATTAACTGTGGGTGAATCATTGCAGCTCTTCTATACTGTATCTATTTGGTAAACGATACAGGCCACTTCATGCACTCTGACAAATGCTCAATAAATCAGACAAACGTTCATTCAATCACTTTTCAATTTTTTTGCGTGATTTAGCGTTTTGCCGTGTAGCCTCATTTCCTGCGTGTCCAGTAATGTTGGAGCCAACCCAAACCATCCTGCGTCTTTCCTGGAAGAAGAGGGCAAGTGCAAGGTTGACAAGATGGAGCGGCAGTTTGAAAATGCTGGTAATGGCGCACGCGAGCCCACCTCGCGGCTTGTATTCGCAACCGACGTAGCCTCGGTAGCCGAGCGTCTCAAGCATGGAAAAGACGTAGTCGTAGTTGATCTCGCCGGCGCTGTCCGGCTCATTTCTGCCGGGGACCTGAGCCACCTGAACGTGACCTGGCGCCAAAATGTCACAATGACGTTTTGATGATGTCATCGGTGGCCACAAGTCATATTGTGGTGATTTGATGGCATTTTCATTTTCATGGAAAACTTTTTAGGACTGTTTTTCAAATGTCATTTCATTATTTAAGACCTTTTTAATTTAATTTGATTCGTTGGTTAACGCATCACTCACCCAGCAGTGGCAGATATCGCTGCATGTTTTGCGTCAGGTTTCCATCCATAATTTGCCAGTGGAAAACATCCTGCAAGTATAAAATGTGGACGTTTACCAAGTCGACATATAAAAAAGAAAACACTCGGCGAGCGTCCACTCACCATTTGCAGTTTGATGTTGTCGTTGGCAACTTTCCCCAAGATGGTGGCGGCTGTGCACAAAGAACGAGCTCGAGACAGGATTTGTTTTTTATCTGGCTCGAGCCAAACATGTTTTTACCATCGTGAGGCGACGACAGGAAATATCGAGCGTCAGTCAGCCGTGTGTTGATGGGCTCGATCAGGCCGGTCATTCCTTCCTACCGCCAACAGGAAGTTCAATTTGTTGTTGTCGCGTTCAGCAGTTGCTTCGGCGACATGTCCACGGCTTCACCTCGGAGAGCATTTTGGCAGCGAAGTTGAGGTTCCGTACGAACACCTCCTCCATCTCCTGGATGACTGCCTTGCCACCATCCGCTCCCGCCGGAATCCGGCCGGCCATCAAATGGATCCTGACATGTCAACCACGCCGCAAGCAACTCATACAAATAGGCGACTTATCCAGTTTGCATTTGTATTTTATTTTATTTTAATTGAATATACTAATTCTATAATTATTCAATTTTAAATGTACTCAGTTTGTAATTTTATTTCAAATGTATAGCCGTTGTGAAAAATAAATATATACAATTGTTTTTTTAATTATGCTAAAAAATAATTTGGCCTTATTTTGGCCTTATTATGACAAATTGAAATTTAAAAGAATGACGTTTTTAATTTAGCCATGAGAATTTTTTAAATTAAAAAGTAACTCATATAAAGCGGCTAATTGTTTTTTTTTACAATTAATAAACAATTTTACAAAGCTATTTGTTTATATTTCTTATTTTCTACAGTTTTTCAATCAGTCCCCTTTTTTATAATTGAATGAGATTAAAATATTTTTAAATCAAATGATTGAATCACTGACATTAAATCAAGAATTTCAGACATTTACAAATGGATTAATTTCTGTGTGTGCTGCGTGTGACCTTTTGCAGTCCAGAGCTCGCGCGTACTCAATGGCCTGATCCAGTCCTCGTTTGAAGTCTTCTTCTCTTCCAGGTACCGCCGCCAAGCCCAACTCGCCCGCCGTGACGTCACCTGCAACACGTAATTATGCGATGACGATGGGGACAAGGACGGGGATGGGAGGTGTGGTTTAGTTTTCCCAACCGGGTGGCGTGTTGATCAGGACGACCTCCAGGTCGTGGTCGTTTTTGGCCCGTCGGAGCTCCTGCAGGTCGGCATCGTAGAGCCAGGCCGCCTCCACCGCTCGAAAGCCGGCAGCGGCGGCTGCGTGCATCCGTTGCGGGAAGTCTGGCAGCTCGGTGAACAACCAGCTGATGTTAGCGCAGAAGCGAAGCGCCGCGGAGGATGATGACGACGACATGCCGGAAAGTTTATCTTCTCTCCCCTGCAAACAAGTCCACGAAACTTTCACGTGCGGGCAGCTGCGACGTAAGCGGAAGTACAACGAAGACATAATTAGTCACGTGACTCCATACTTTCGTTTTTCGAACACTTACACAAACAATAATGTATTGAAGTGTGTAGTATAAGGTCTTGTTGTGTTACTTTTTTTTAAACTTGCAAAAGTCACCTTGAGTGAGACACCTGTATTTTGTCACGTTAACCATGACGTATGCGGAAATGGAGAAAAAAATTGCGTGACTCGTCATGGTTTCGTTGTTCTAATACTTAGTAACACAGAAAGATGTTCACATTTTTACGACGCGGGATCATTAAACATCTCTATTTTTTTATAGTTACCTTTTTTGAAATTGGAAAAGGCACCGTGAACACTCCATGGTACGTCCACTCTGACGCACTGAACGCGGAAGCGGTGCGCAAACAACACTAGTTATTCGGGACCCAATTTTCTTCAAAATGTGTCCACACCTCTGATGTGTCAGAATTCCTCGGCTCCAAAGGCCACATGATGTAATATACAGTGTGCCTCGATCGCATGCCAGTATCTAAATTCACGGAAGCTTCTAATATTGCCTTTAAATCTGGCATTCGTTGCTATGGAGACGGGCCCCGCGCGAACGCTGCCTTGGCGTACACTTTCGTAGCCTTCGTTGCCCCATGCTTCTTCGACGCGATTGTTCGGATTTTGACACAGATTTTGTAATATGTGCCTAGTCCATTGTTTGCTTACATGTGCCTTGACATTGACTTGCGAACAGTCCAGAGTGCACACCACCTCAGCTGGGCTCCGCACCAGCTTTCATCAAAAGATTTTTTTAAATTAGTTTCCCTTTGCTGATTTTTCCTGATTTGTGAAATTTTGCAGGCATCCCGTCGGCCACGTTGATGGTCATATTGTTGGCGTGCTGGCGAGCGCAAGCGAAGAAGTCAATTAGCTGCCTGTGATGCCGCCCCGATGCCAGTCCACCGCTCCTGGGCAATACTCGTTCATTAGTGCTTGGGCTCACAGCACCCCCTCTGGAAAAGGCAAGGCATTACACCTACCACCACCATGAAAGTTAGCCAACTTTTCTCTCTTTCGTAATGATTTTCCCACTACTAGTGCTATGTGTCACACACAAATAAACGATCAGTGTTTGAGCATTTCTTTGATATTTAGATTAAGTACTAGTGTGCGCATATTCCTCATGAGTAGAAAAAACTTTGGCATACAAGTAGTTCAACTATATGTTACTAGTCGGAAAGAAGTGCACTGGTTCGCTGCAAGCTACTAGTTAGGCTATGAGTGACATATAATTTTACCAATTAGCAGTACTAGTAGCACCTAGATGTCAGCTAGTGCACAATTTTGCCTTACATTAACATTTAATAAAATTGTACATTTAACATGTTTGTATCTTGTAATAACTATGCTTTTCGTTCGTTATTTTATTATTGCAATTTTATAGGGCTCACCAATGTATTTTTACTTCAAGTTTTTTTTTAAGACTTTTTGTTGCTTTCTATATGATTTCCAAATTATTTGGAATGATTTTCTATGATTGTTTTGTTTCTAATCTGCATCATTTGCGGTGGCGAGCAGAGGGACATTGTGCAGTGACGAGAATGCTTCGTGCCATCTGCCACTGGAAGTCTACCTTGAGAGAATAAAGCTAATATTAGCATGCATGCCCTTAGGAGGGCGGGGCCATCTGGTGGCTTTTTCAACTTGAGGGTAGGGGGGCAAAAAAAGGAGAGTGGAGCTGGTTGACCACAACTTTGTGCAGATACATAATTGAGTATAATGTTTAACCGATCTGTAATTTAATACATTACAAAGACAAGATATTTAACTGATGAATTTTTATTGTTTTTAAAAAATAATCATGAACTTAGAACATACATTGTGTGTGTGTGTGTGTGTGTGTGTGTGTGTGTGTGTGTGTGCGTGCGTGTGTGTGTGTGTTTTATTGTAAATGTATTTCAATTGTTTTCTTACTATATGACTATTCACGTGTATTATTTAC
The DNA here is from genome assembly GCF_001891065.2 of Hippocampus comes. Lineage (NCBI taxonomy): Eukaryota > Metazoa > Chordata > Actinopteri > Syngnathiformes > Syngnathidae > Hippocampus > Hippocampus comes. The sequence goes on from NW_017804912.1 coordinate 169,555, forward strand.
CCATAAAAATATTCGTAAGGATTAGTTTTAAGTCTTTTTTTTCTGTTCAAACACAAACATTCTCTATTCGAAATTGTTAAATGTGACTCGAGTGTTATGACATCACGACTGACGTATTAGTGAGCGCCACAAATTAGCCGCCAAATCAATCCACCAATCAACTCGCGAGCTGGGCTTTCCGGAAATAGCCGAGCTTCTCCGAAGTTTTCCGAACGACAAGCGAGCATCAGCGCGTAGCTCAACGGCTTTCTTTCTTCTTCTCCTTTTGCCTTTCCTCCTCTTCTTTTTCCTTTTCTTGTTGTCCTTGTTGACGGACAACCACCGAGGCTGATCAAGCGGAACCACTGGACGGCACCGGAAGAGGAGACCCGTACACGTGAGCCAAGGATTTATTTATCGGGACTTTTTTTTTCTTCAGATTTTGCGGTGGATCTTGCGCGTGTGGACTGATTTTGTATTTGTTTGGGGGTTCTTGCGTTTGTTGATGTTCTTCTGTGGAACACCTGAAGAAAAAGAAGACCACCTCGCACCTCCACCAACTCGAGAACATGGTGAGCGTGTGTGCATGTGCGTGTGCGTGTGTGTGTGTGTGTGCGTGCGCGCGCACGCCGTCACACTTGTGTGCGCGCCGTTGATGTGCTGTGTTAAAATTGAATTGAAATTATTTAATAACATGGTGTAAATTCAATTGAATGAAGACAAATAATAACAATGAAAATAATAATAGAAATAATAATCACTGGAACAATCTGGCTCGGATACATTATGACTGATCTATTTAGATTAGATTTCTTTTTCTAGTTTTATTTAAGTTTTTTTTTTTAATTTTTAAAAATGCAAACCTTATATTTTGTACACTTTTATTTTGTTATGTGTCAGTTTTATCTGAATAATAAAGATAAACTCTTTATGATCAATTATTACAGATTTAAGGCTAGATTTATTTTTTTGTTTTTATGACGTTATTTATTCATTAGTTATTGAAATACATGAATTAATTGATTAATGAACTGTCATGCAAGTGTAAAAAGAAGTTAACCACTGTTAACATTTGTCAAAAAAAGTATGAAAAATAATCATATAAAACCAAAGTACACTTTCGTAGCCTTCGTTGCCCCATGCTTCTTCGACGCGATTGAACGGATTTTGACACAGGTTTTGTAATATGTGCCCAGTCCATTGTTTGCTTACATGTGCCTTGACATTGACTTGCGAACAGTCCAGAGTGCACACCACCTCAGCTGGGCTCCGCACCAGCTTTCATCAAAAGATTTTTTTAAATTAGTTTCCCTTTGCTGATTTTTCCTGATTTGTGAAATTTTGCAGGCATCCCGTCGGCCACGTTGATGGTCATATTGTTGGCGTGCTGGCGAGCGCAAGCGAAGAAGTCAATTAGCTGCCTGTGATGCCGCCCCGATGCCAGTCCACCGCTCCTGGGCAATACTCGTTCATTAGTGCTTGGGCTCACAGCACCCCCTCTGGAAAAGGCAAGGCATTACACCTACCACCACCATGAAAGTTAGCCAACTTTTCTCTCTTTCGTAATGATTTTCCCACTACTAGTGCTATGTGTCACACACAAATAAACGATCAGTGTTTGAGCATTTCTTTGATATTTAGATTAAGTACTAGTGTGCGCATATTCCTCATGAGTAGAAAAAACTTTGGCATACAAGTAGTTCAACTATATGTTACTAGTCGGAAAGAAGTGCACTGGTTCGCTGCAAGCTACTAGTTAGGCTATGAGTGACATATAATTTTACCAATTAGCAGTACTAGTAGCACCTAGATGTCAGCTAGTGCACAATTTTGCCTTACATTAACATTTAATAAAATTGTACATTTAACATGTTTGTATCTTGTAATAACTATGCTTTTCGTTCGTTATTTTATTATTGCAATTTTATAGGGCTCACCAATGTATTTTTACTTCAAGTTTTTTTTTAAGACTTTTTGTTGCTTTCTATATGATTTCCAAATTATTTGGAATGATTTTCTATGATTGTTTTGTTTCTAATCTGCATCATTTGCGGTGGCGAGCAGAGGGACATTGTGCAGTGACGAGAATGCTTCGTGCCATCTGCCACTGGAAGTCTACCTTGAGAGAATAAAGCTAATATTAGCATGCATGCCCTTAGGAGGGCGGGGCCATCTGGTGGCTTTTTCAACTTGAGGGTAGGGGGGCAAAAAAAGGAGAGTGGAGCTGGTTGACCACAACTTTGTGCAGATACATAATTGAGTATAATGTTTAACCGATCTGTAATTTAATACATTACAAAGACAAGATATTTAACTGATGAATTTTTATTGTTTTTAAAAAATAATCATGAACTTAGAACATACATTGTGTGTGTGTGTGTGTGTGTGTGTGTGTGTGTGTGTGTGTGCGTGTGTGTGTGTGTGTGTTTAGTGAGCGCCACAAATTAGCCGCCAAATCAATCCACCAATCAACTCGCGAGCTGGGCTTTCCGGAAATAGCCGAGCTTCTCCGAAGTTTTCCGAACGACAAGCGAGCATCAGCGCGTAGCTCAACGGCTTTCTTCCTTCTTCTCCTTTTGCCTTTCCTCCTCTTCTTTTTCCTTTTCTTGTTCTCCTTGTTGACGGACAACCACCGAGGCTGATCAAGCGGAACCACTGGACGGCACCGGAAGAGGAGACCCGTGCACGTGAGCCAAGGATTTATTTATCGGGACTTTTTTTTTCTTCAGATTTTGCGGTGGATCTTGCGCGTGTGGACTGATTTTGTATTTGTTTGGGGGTTCTTGCGTTTGTTGATGTTCTTCTGTGGAACACCTGAAGAAAAAGAAGACCACCTCGCACCTCCACCAACTCGAGAACATGGTGAGCGTGTGTGCATGTGCGTGTGCGTGTGTGTGTGTGTGTGCGTGCGCGCGCACGCCGTCACACTTGTGTGCGCGCCGTTGATGTGCTGTGTTAAAATTGAATTGAAATTATTTAATAACATGGTGTAAATTCAATTGAATGAAGACAAATAATAACAATGAAAATAATAATAGAAATAATAATCACTGGAACAATCTGGCTCGGATACATTATGACTGATCTATTTAGATTAGATTTCTTTTTCTAGTTTTATTTAAGTTTTTTTTTTTAATTTTTAAAAATGCAAACCTTATATTTTGTACACTTTTATTTTGTTATGTGTCAGTTTTATCTGAATAATAAAGATAAACTCTTTATGATCAATTATTACAGATTTAAGGCTAGATTTATTTTTTTGTTTTTATGACGTTATTTATTCATTAGTTATTGAAATACATGAATTAATTGATTAATGAACTGTCATGCAAGTGTAAAAAGAAGTTAACCACTGTTAACATTTGTCAAAAAAAGTATGAAAAATAATCATATAAAACCAAAGTGACAATAATTATTACAATAAATAATTATTTCCACTCCAATATAATAATCATAATAATAAACTGGCTATGATGCAATATTAAGATGACATTTTTCTTTTGTCATCATTTAAAAAAAATGTGTTTTATAAATTTATTGTGATGCAGTCAATGTTAGGTCATTAAAAAAAATCAACTCAGCCACAAATAATGTCTGTCACACATTTTTTTTGCCATTCTGATTTAATCTTTAACCGTCCTTTTCCATGTCACTTCAAAGATTTTGTCATTCACAATTTGCAAACAAAAAGCCAACGTGAGACATTGCTAATGTTTACCATCTAGCAGTGGGGGTCGGAAACACACACGTAACTCAATTTGGACTCGTATCTCAAAGCACTGGCGTGTTAGAAAGGATTTCTACGAAGGAACTAGATGAGCTCCCTCCTGTTCCGATGTCAACTTTAATTTCCCCAAGCAACGTGTTACGTGGCGGCGTCAAAGGCGCGTAGGGACGAGCTGCTTCATCCCGAGAGCGAGCGATGGAATACTGATGAAGCTCCGGCACATGTTGCCGCCTTCATCTTCATCTTCCTCGTCTTCTTCATTCATGCTGGAGGAGTCGCGCTCGTCTGCATGCACGCCACACTCCAGCCACCGCAGCACTTCGCTTTCGTGACTCTCTCATCCTCGAGTTTGACACTAAAGTGCAACATTTGCCCACCAAAATGACAGTTGACCAGCCGATGATGTTGTTGCATTGTTTTGTTTTGATTTTTTCACCAAAATGATGCGAATGTGTATTGTCACAGAAATGATAAACAGGTCCGTGTTCAATGCCAAGTGCAGTCGTTTGTCATTAAAATTCAATGTTTGCTCACCAAAAAGGCTGCATACGACGACTCAAATATGATATTTTGAGTTGTCAGTCTTTGGACAATTCTATTGGTTATGACAAAATGTGATTTTTTGCCGACAAAAGTGCAGCCAAAATGCAATTGTCAACCTAAAAAGTGGTACAATGCATATTTAACATTATATAAAAATAAGTCATGATAACTTACGTTCCAGGAGCACCCCTGCAATAAGTAAAATACGTGACATGGCCGAGTTGAAATATACCCTGGAAAGGTTTAAACGAGTCCTCAAGTAATTTGGGTATCTAGATTGGTAAAAAAAAAAAAAAAAAAGAATATTTCAAGCTAACCACAGCTACAATTGTTTATGCTACGCATGACAGTAACAGGCCGCCGATGTGGTTTAAAAGATCAACTTCAAAATAAACCTTACCAAATAAAATAAAGACATCGATGCCTATGCTTTGTACGTTGTTCGCGGTCGTTCTCCGTCACAAATTGTTGCTTGTACCGACTTCAACAACATCAAAACAATCCAGCAATCAAATCCATTAAGTGCTCACGATAAGTGCTAGCTTGGTTTGGCTTGAAAAACATTTTGCCTTGAAGCCGCGCAGAAGACATTAGACCATAAAGGGGTGGTCTTTCTCCTGAAAGATGGACTAAATGTCATTTTTAGGCCCCCATTTGTAATACGTTTGTGACAAGCACCTCCGAGGAGGCGATGAATCACAGCCATATGTCGTTAGCATGTTAGCGCCATGTTAGCGCGCCGCCCCGAGCCGAATCCAGTCCCGGGCGGCGTACGTCTCTGGCCCGCATGCTGGCGGGATGCCACCCCGCTGAGCCTGGCGCACTCGCGTCGCCCCGACAATCTGTTACTCCGCTGGACACTTTGGGGCGGACCGATGCCAGGCTAGCACAAAAAAAAAAAAAAAAAGGGAAAAAAAACAAGAAAGCCTTCATCTCAGAGTTGTCAAACAAATATTCGAAGAAAGCAACGAGCAAAAAAACAGAATACAAAAACAAAACATACATAATAAAAGTATTAGGACACCATCAGGAGTTGAAGAAAATGTGGACAAAATTGTTTGAACATCGCAAAGAAGGTACTTAAAATGCGGGTTTTGGACAAATGTATTGCGACACAGACGGAAAGTCAAGTAATTGTGGACTCGCTGAAAAACGATGATCGGCCAAGGAAGTAAATGCTTGGAATCCCATAATGTGTGTGTGTGTGTGTGTGTGTGTGTGTGT
>NW_017804912.1:175131-198612 GCF_001891065.2 Hippocampus comes
ACCATATATATGTGTGTGTGTGTGTGTGCATGTGTGCGTGTGTGCGTGTCTGTGAAGGTCCTGAAAGTGTAGCAGGTTTTCAAGCAGTGGGAAGGAGACCAGCACTTTGCTGACATTGCACTTCATCTCTCTCTCTCTCTCACACACACACATACACACACACACACACACACACACACACACACACACACACACGTTTTGTCTTACTTGGAATGAATACGTTTGACAAAGCTTAATTTGTCCTGATGACCATATCTAGTGTTTGCCCTGACTACAAAATACTGTACGTTCACGCCAATGATATGCAGCGATGCACCCTGCCGACGTGTCAAACGACCTTTTCACCTGATCAAATCACACGAGCGCGACCCCATTATCGTGTCACATGACCACCAGAACTGACTGACATCACACGGCTGCCTTAACCCGACCACGTCACTTGACCAAGTCATCACCTATTGATGTTTGGTCACAGTGTGACATCGTCACAGGACAGTAATCCCGTGACGACGTCGCCTGAACCACATGACCGTGTTCATGGCTCCCAAGGAGTTGCTGTTTTTGTTGGCAACCGGGTTCAAATAGGCCGAGCGCTTTCATGTCTGTGTGTAAGAAGTGAGATCGTGACGCTCCGCTGCCTGTGATTTACTCGTCTCTTCGAGGAAGGCGTTTATAGTACTTAGGTGGATGACACGGCTGGTAACTAATTGGATGGACGGCTTCTACTTGAGGAAATATTTGTTGAGCCGGCCTGAACTTGAGACCAAACAATCGTCTTTTTTTTTTTTAACTCCAGGCAGTGATGAAGGAAGTGTTGTGGGGGGTTGCCGGTGGTCCAGGACCTGTGTGTGTGTGTGTGTGTGTATAAGGGGTGTGGGTGGTATCCATTTCAAGAACACAAAGACTTTTTTTTCCTTCGAAAGGCAACCATCTCACATTTCTGCCACACATGAATCACTGCAGAAAACATGAACTCACACAGGGTCAAAAGTCACATGACAGCAGCACAAAAGCAGGCACGGACACCCGCGGTGGGCGTGCCCAATCAGTGGGTGTGGCGGCTTCCAATACGGGCCCAACCACCGCCCCCGCGGCCGACGTCGGTGTCCTGATGGAGGCGCTCACGTCAAGCGTTCAGTCAAGGTTTTGGTCATGGCGATCTTCTTACTGCAACTTGCTCTGCGTGGGGGTCAGAGTTCATGATCCCCAGAAAGCCGCGACAGCTGGTCAACACGACCTGGAGAGTCTTTTGTGATATGTGTATTTAAAAAAGGAGAGCACAGTGAGCCATTGTTTATCGCGGTAATCTTCCTTTGTTTATTATTTTTCTCTGCATGACGTGCGTGCACTCATGGCAAACAACAAGGTGCTCCAAAGTGGGCAGGATAACCTGACACCCCTGTTCACATGCCAGCTGTCAAGTTGCACTTGAAAAAAAAAACAAGTCCCCCCTGTCCTCACTCTTCTTCGTTCTTCTCTGCACACTCACGGCCGACAACGAGGCACTCTAAAGCAGCCATGCAACTGGACCATCTTTTGCATGTTTTCAGCCACTTCTGTATTTCCAGAAATGTGTATTCAGAAACCTCGAAGTTTTCCTGAAGACCCTCATCCACGCTCACAATCCTGCTGTCTCCCAACAAGCACTCCTCCTCCTCTTCTTCCTCCTCTTGGAGGGAGGAGCCGCTCTCACCTGGGTCAAACCTCCAGCACTGTTCCCACCCTAGTCACGCAGCCCCCCCCCCACCCCCGATAGATGCCCAGGCTGGAAACCTGACACCCGTGACATCATCCATACTCCCGAGACGTGGGCGGCTTCCCAGCAGACGATCTCCACTTTTGGATCGATCGCGACTCCGCAGCCGGCCTCCACCTGTGGGTGACCCCGCCGTAACGCCATCACATTAGTGCCTCCCTCCCCCTTCAAAAAAACAAACACAAAAAAACCCCAAAAACACCCCCTGGCTCCATGCTGAGCAGTCAGAAGGAGGAGCGTTTTGGGGGCTTTGCAAGAGAATTCCTGTCAGGTTGCCAGCGTTCCTGATACTCAGGAAATTCTTCATCATCCTCGTTCTCTGGAGGGCTTCTTCATCTTGGGAAGAGTCTTCTTCATCCTCTGGAAAGTCTTCTTCAACCGTTGGATATTTATTTTTTTTTAGCCTTTGGACCTTCTTGTTCATCCTCGTGTAGTCAGAGGAGCCTTGTCTTTTTCTTTGTTGCCTGGAAGGTGTTTTTCAGCCAGTGTACCTGTGGTGCAGGTGAGACACCTGTTTGCACATCATGCTGTCTGTGTTCAATGAATTTAAGTTGAATTTTCTGGGGTGGGTAGGTTGGAGTTTATTGTTATTCATGATAATCATATACTGTATATTTATTTTGTATTCTATATTTATTTTGAAATCTAAGTGTGCCTTTGTGGTTTTTGCTGTCTATGTTGCAGGTTGCATATACAGTATATATATACTGTGTGTGTGTGTGTCCTATATATATATATATATATACCGTACACACACATATATATACCGTACACACACACACACACACATATACATACGCTATCATGTATTATGCAGCAGTAATAATTATATTAAGTTGCTGTGAGCTACTTTGCAAGAAGAGTGTAGGTGAATTGTAATATGTCTTGACACACGAGTTTCATTTGTTTCGTGACCGCGCTCGAAACGCAAAAACACTCATCTCTTAAAATGGAAATGCCTTTTAATTCATTTCGTTCTCCCAAAATAAAAAATAAAAAAAACAAGAAAAGGTTTGTTGTCAGAAGATAGAGTATACAGTATGTGTGTATTGTGATATTATGTCTACATGTGTTGCTCCACCATTTGTGTCCAAATATCCGCTGCTTAAACAGTTATTACGCTACTACAATTGAGGCTAATTGTTAACCTTACTTTAGCATTTTTCATTTTGTGTTAGAAGTGAAGTTATTTTCCATACAAACAGTTTGAAGCCAAAAGTAGGGGCAGAAAAGAAGTTTTCACCTTTTTTTTGTCCTTGACATGAGAAAACAACTTTTTCTCGTTTTCAAAAACCTTAAAACGGGTCAATTTGATCCATGTCATGACATGAAATATTCAGCAAAAATCTAAGAGGAGTAATACATGCTGACTGAGTGACTTGAATCACATTTGTTGTAAAAAAAAAAAAAAAAAAAGGTCCCACGGTTGTCAAATTTCATTAAAATAATCATAAAAAATATATAATTTTTTTCAATTTCCAGTTGTTCCGAGACATGAGGAAAAAAGTTTTCGCACTGTCCGTCTAGTTGTCGTGTATTTTCCGGTGAGAAATCTTACACGTTTCGACGCAAAAGAGTCCCAGGGGAAGGTTAAATTACACGCAGCTGGAATTACGTCTGTGAGACACAACACACACGCACACACACGTACACACACACAACACACACACACACACACACGACTGTGGATGTTCCCCAAGAGTCGGTTCCCACCGGCGAAACGCGGCTGTTTGCTTACATCATTGCTCAAAGATCCGCTAAGGCTATCGCTAATGTAATGCATCATTTTCATGACATCAACACTCTTTAAAGTACATCAAACTTCTGTTTTTTTTCCTTAACCAAAAACAATAGTACCTTAAGTTTAATTTGTTCAGTGACCAAGCTCATAACTCGGTTTACTGCAATGAAAATAATAAAGAAATATCTTTAATCTGTTCCAGTTGTTGAAAAATTAAACTTTTTTTTCATGTGTGTTTAGTAAAGGAAAATAGCACAGTATTGTATAAAAGCATGATAGAAAAGAATATCAGAGAATGTCGAGATAAAAGTCACAAGGAGCCGTTGTGAAAAGGCACAAGAAGTCGGCCATATTGATTTGGGCCCCATTTTACCGATTTTCCTTAAAAAGTTTGGAAAATTCAGCCCCCAAAGTCAGTTTCACTTAGCAACATGAAATTTGCTCAAAATGTCTATCATGAGTAGACCCACAAAATAATCTCAAGACTCCATGCCTGCAAAGACACAGGCCGAGGATATAGTGGAAATATTGTGTTCATGGCCCGCCGTGCTGCCGCATGCTGGAATGTGAGCGTGCATGTTAATTGCCTTTCTTGAGATTCCAACTCTAATGGAGCTAATCCCACTATTGTGCACTTCCTCTTTCAGACAACATGTCACCTGACACGTGTGCTCAAAGATTAGTGTTGTCGATGCTCCTCAACACATCTATACCACCCCACTATACCCATATACCACACTACTAAATGGATCCAAATGGCAGTTTTTTTTTATGATTAAAAAAAAGAGATGAAATCGCCATCAATGAGTTCCACACTTTTTCTACTATTATTGTCCCATACAACATGTTCCATACAACCCAGTTGAATGTTTAAAATCTGTTCGAGAGGTGTCTCTCTATCTATCTGCCGATCCATCTATCTAGCTAGCTAGCTAGCTTGATAGATGGATCGGCAGATAGATAGACAGGCAGGCAGGCAGACAGCTAGCTAGATAGATAGCTAGCTAGCTGTCTGTCTACCTGCCTGCCTGCCTGCCTGCCTGCCTACCTACCTACCTAGTTACTCTAGTACTGTATGATTTGCTTTTGTCAGTTTAACCTGGCATTGCTTGTCAAATTTAGCAATAGTAACTCAGGGGCGCGGCTGAGTGAAAGTGAAATTGTCCAAAAGGGCTCGCTCAGCTCATTTGGGCGGGTGGCGCCCATGGCACCCTCAGACGCGCTGGCTCCGTGGCGTTCACATTTAAGTGTGTTTACGACAGGTCGCAGCAGGGCAGCTGTCCGGTCAGCAAGCGTCACCTTTACGACATGCTGACACTCGGAGGGCGTTTGCGCGGCCATGCACCATTATGACGTGCGTGTGTGTCCAAATGAGTAGACCCACAAAAAAGTCTCAGGAAACCATGCCCAAAAAGCCACAACAAATAATTTTAAGGTCATTTCTTGCGGCAGGTGTCTCTCAACAACGGTGTGACTTATTAACCAATCAGCAGCCGGAGAGGAGACGTTGGGCATGGGCCGCATTTGTCGGCCCGACGGTGGCGCCGTTCCCCTCCTGGCGCTCTCGGTGGCATTGTCCTGGTTGGTGGTGCCGTGTCGCACTGACAGTGAGTACCGTTCGCTACAGTTCGCATCATTTACCCCACACGTCATATCACGGTGCCGTTTGTCCTCACAGGCGTGCCGAGCTTCATGAAATCGCCCGACGACCAGACGGGCATCTCGGGGGGCGTGGCCTCCTTCGTATGCCAGGCGCTGGGCGAGCCCAAGCCGCGCATCACCTGGATGAAGAAAGGCAAGAAAGTCAGCTCTCAGCGATTTGAGGTGTGTGTTTTTATTGAAAAAAAATACGTAAAGACCATTTATATATTTCATTTACATCAAAATTTACTGATTAACTGATTAACTTAATTTCCAAACAGAGCAACTGTCTAGTTTAATACATTTGTAAATGCCAAAAATTCTGATTAAAGCATCTGAATAAATCACGTATTTTCATTAAGAAAAAAAAAAACATTTGAATTTTAATTTAACTTAAATGCTGCAAAAACTCCAATTAACTATTTTTGTAGCTCATTCATGAGCGTTTTTGATTCTGTTTGAAATGAGATCAGGAAATTGGAAGACGCGTGTATGCATTCTGGGACTTTTGAAAACAAAAGTTCACCTTGTGTGTCGCCGAGCCTTCGAACGCTTGGAAACATTTTTTAAGTTGCCTCCGAACCAAAACAGAATTTGGCGTCGTTTCATTTTGAGGATGCTCGGTCCCCTCCTTGCTCGTCATTCCTCCGCGCCCACCTGAGCGCCCTAATTGGCCGGCGGCGTTGCGGGCAACTCGGAATGTTCTCCAGGAATGTCTGCGTTCTTCCCGCTTGGCTGCCAAGTGAAGCCCGAAGGCCAAAGTGACGCCTCCCCGCCGGGAGGAGCGGCGCTCGCCGCCTCCCTCATTAGCGCAGGAATGCTACGGCGGAAGTGCAATGCCCCGTGGCCCGACCTCGGAGTCTTTAACACCCACCGCTTCTCCCCCTATCCTCACCAACCTTTCCATTCCCGAGACCCCTCGCATACCTGATCTCCGCTCAGGCGCGTCATTGGACGCAAAACTTCCGCCTCGCTAGGTGGTCTTCACTCCACCAAACTCTTACACGTCTTCAGTCACAATCAGCAGGAGCCACGTCCAAGTTTCTTATAATTAATCAAAATGAAATAAATCTTTGCTAATTAATATCATACATGAGCTTTCGGGGTTCATTTTAAATTTCGGTATTGCTGCAGGTCCGTCGCGACCAAAGAGCCAAGGTCAGTTGTTTGAGAAATGTAGTTTACTTTGTTACACAATAATTAGTGACCTTTTTGTTATTTTGCCATCATCGAATACTATATATCTCAAATCTAAGACTGAAACTAATAAAACAGAAGTAAAATGAAGCATTTGCGTGTATTGGAGCTAAGCTGGGCTAACGGGATGCCGCCTACCTCCCATTCGCGCAGGTGATCGAGTTCGATGACGGATCGGGTTCGGTTTTGCGCATACAGCCGCTGAGGACGCACCGTGACGAGGCCGTCTACGAGTGCACCGCCGCTAACAGCCTGGGGGAGATTAACGCCAGCGCCAAACTCACTGTTCTGGAAGGTAAGACGCCTCTAGCCTCTGATACTACCTTTGAAGTCAAGGCTGACTTGACTATCCATTCCATATCGGTACCTTTCATACAGGAAAGACTACTAGGAAAAAGATGTGTCGTGTGAAAGGGGCTAAAGACACAACATCCCGCTTTCAGATCATTCAATGATGCCAACGTCTGGTGTGGTGACTTCAGCATTTGGTGTGACGTATAAAAATCGTAGTCAAATGGCAACAATTGTCTGTTGTTGAATTTCAAATCCCTATTCTGGTTTTCTGCTACCCTACACACAGCCATCATTCTGCTTCAGGTCTGGCCTCTGATATTGCCTTATAAGCCTTGAAAAGTTTAGCCTCTGATATGAGCTGTAGGTGGCACGTAGTCCAAAATATTTTCCCCGAGAAAATCTCAGTGGCCCCAGTGACGTGCCGAGGTGCGCACCTGTTTTCTGGACAGACGTGACCCACCAGGCATAACCTCTGCTGCAGGCATGCCTGTTTTCATGCATGTTTGCACGCCCACTACAACAAGGTCACCACGTGGAGGGCATGTCGATGCCAATGGTCAATGTGACACATTTAATCATCCATCCATTTTCTGAAACCGCTTATTTTGGATTAAATTTAATTTGGATATGCCTAAAACATCTAAAGTGGCTCCAGCAAGCTCGCGACACTTGTGAGGACAAGTGGTTCGAGAATATATTCGTTGATCTCAAAAGTTTAGATATGAATGCGTATTATCAGTTTATTTATTTTTGGCTATACAATGCTACTATTTTCATTTATACTTGATGTACTTGATGTTCCCTTCTAGTTACTTTGACATCACAGCATAGAATTTTACACACCCGACAAGCACACTATCTGTTTTTGGAAAGCGTTGCTTTGGGACAATGCGATGGAATTTAGCGCCGAAACCCTTCTGAATTCCTTCCCCTTCCACTCTCTGTCACTTTTGTTTGGCTGCCCGATCGGGTTGCGGATGTGCTCGCCTTAACGGTGCGTGCCTCAAGTTCTCACTTTGTTCAGAGCGTGTTTTGAAACAGGAGCAGCTCTCAAATCTGTGTTGGAATCTCAGCTAAGGAAAAGAATATCAAGGTTACGCACCAAGATGTGGCCGTTCGAAACAGCCAAAAGGAAATTGTAGTTTTGGTAGAATCTTGGCAAACAAAAACGCAAGCAGCTAGCGTCACATACTGTACGGTGTGGAGTCAGACATGCATGTACATGCACACTTTCACAAATTTTTTTTCAGAACCAAATAATCTCTAAGGCATTTCTTTTGAAGGGTAAAATTATCAGAAATGTAATCTTAAAATGATAGAGGGCGTTTTCTGTGCATATGTCAACGTTTATAATGTAGTATTATTGTACAGTATATATTGTATTGTTAGTGTCACATAATTACCATTCATGCACATAGTGATGCACCAATGTGCCTTTTCGACAAATTACTTTCTTCTAGCTTCTGATAGGATGACAAGGCGTTAAATTTATGATATGCGATATACCTATTATATTGCATCCAAGTCCACTTTTATTGAATGTTTTTGTGTGTACAGTGAATTTCCGCTTTAATCGCGGTCCATCATTCTTCCCCTCGCCTTAACGCAGATTTTTTTTTTTTTAACAGTATGTAGGGTTCACTGTATTTTAAAGCATATTATGTTTTGTCAGAGGAGCAGATCCCTCATGGCTTCCCGAGCATTGACATGGGTCCTCAGCTGAAGGTGGTAGAGAGGACGCGCACGGCCACCATGTTGTGTGCCGCCAGTGGAAACCCAGACCCCGAGATCTTCTGGCTCAAGGACTTCCTGCCCGTGGACATCGAAAGCAGCAGCGGACGGATCAAGCAGCTGCGCTCGGGTACGGTAATACACAACATGGCCGGGACACTTCCACACCCAACATGGCTGCCTTTTGAACACGCACCACGGCCGCGACGGAACGTGACAGTAAACTAGTTGGAATTCCCTCTCCTGGGACGAAGATCACTGGAAACACAAGACAAACACACCTGTGCCCCAGTGTCGCAGACTCGCTGATGCTAATACTCACGCGATATGCTGCTCCACTGCCTGCTCTTGAAGCAAACATTGTGAAAAGATAATAAAGTATTATTATTTTTCACAATGACAACCCATAAATCTGTCAGTTGATGCCGGAGTGTCTTGGCAAGTCCGGCTGTCTGACAACCCGTTCCTCCGGGCCCTTGGAGAGCTGCTGATGGCCGAGTGGGGCCACACAGCTTCCAGGGCCCCTCTGTCTTGGGACTTGGTTTATTATCCAGATGAATGACATCTGCATAGTAACCATACCTCCATATGTCTCTGACTCTCAGCTACAACAGACTTTTACCATGCTGTTGCTAGCAAAGGTGTATCAAAATTAGCTTGTTTAGCATTCCACAATGGGTATAAACACATCCAGAGCAACTACAGAGTTAGCAAAAGGTCAGCGAAGTAAGCACTAAACTCGAAACAGAAAAAGTTATCGGGTGACTAAGTGGTTACTAATTCAAACTAAATTCAATTTATCATTTTCAATTTTTGCAGTTAACTTGAGGCTAGAGATAGCACAGTTTAGCAGCTATTACAGTTAGCTGGAGTGTAGCTGAGTGGTCAGTAAGTACAAAAGAGTATATAGTCATCTGTGATTCCAAAAAAAATGACAGTTGATAAGTAGTGGGTTAGCCCATTGCAAATAACACAGCTACAGTAGCTAGAGGCTACCAAAGCAGTCTATAGTGATATAGCCTTTTTGTGGGGGGCTACAGTTTGCTAGCAGTCATTTGCTTGATAGGGTGTTGCCAAGAAATAGTTTGTTTGTAATATAGTTTAAGGATAACACTGGTAACTGTAGGGTTGCTGAGTAATTGTTGGTAAAATGCGCTTGGCTTAACTGGTGTAGCTCAGCTCTTGGGAAATACTCTAGCCACGGGTCGTTAGCTGCTCTATGAGTAATACAAATAGCTCGAGGTTAACCGAGCAGCTTCTTTCTGAAATACAGTTTGCTAAAGGGTAGCTAAATCGTGAGCTGGTTTATGAGTAAGACAAATAAGTTAAGGTGAGCTAAATGCAAGACAGGTTCGCTCAGTAACAGGTAGCTTAGCAACTGTTGTGTACCATAAGAAAGCTGAGCAAACGTCAGATGTTGACAACAGGGTGTAGCGATTAAATAAGCACCTTTAGAAAATGATAGTGTGAGAATGAAAACATGGGAGGAGAGCACTTAATAACAGCTTATTAAAAAAAAAAAAAGAAATACTTATTTTATCCTTATTCTAATTACATATTAGAAGTTAACAGTCTTGTTGTGTTGTTTCCTTCGTCCCCAACTAATGGAAACTTCTTTCTGGTCTTATTTGCATTGACTTTACCTCACCAGGTGGTACACCGATCAGAGGTAAGAATGCTGGACGACAGAAACCCCCCCTCAACCCTCACCCGAACACCCTAAAATCATCAAACCTTCTCATCCACCTCCACGTTATCGTCATCATTTCCATTTGTTCTCTCTCAACACTTGATGCTTCTTCTTAAAAGAACACTCAAAAGCAGTAGTGTTCTTTTGTGCCTTTGGATTTGAATGCAATCACAATGATAATGCGACTCCTTAGTGTCCACTTACTTAGCATCTCAGCGCCAACGGTCAAAGTCAACAACACTTTAGCCGCTTGTGGACTCCGAATGCTCATTCAAGGGAAACTTTAGCGAGGACACTTAACTATTGTGTCACGAAATATTTGGTAAGTACGTCAGTAGGTCGTCTGTTAGTTTGTGACAAACGCAGATAGCTTGAGTCCACGTAACTTGTACTTCAAGGATTAGCGGAGTAGTTTTTGTTTAAAACTGCCAGTCCACCAGTTAAATTTCTTTGGCAATGGAACTTGAAGTGTCAAAACGTTTCACCCGCAGCAGCCCCTAAGTAGGCTAGTCTTCCATAAGGGACAGGACTGATCCACATACGATGTTGACGTTTTACAAATCCACGCCATGATGCATTTTTGCAAATCTATTTCCATTTGCATGATGTAGTCTGTCACCGCGCCTACAGGGACACGTCTGTCCCCAAAACACAAAGGTCCGACAAAAGTTATCAAAAATATTTACGCCGTGGAGATGGAGAAGCAGTTGGCATGTCAGGTAACCATGGTACATGGCAACCAGGTAACACAGGAAATGAATTTTCGGTAACATATGGTCTGAGTCTGGATTGAATGACATTGTATTCGGAGTGAATCGCATTGTAATAAGAGTGAGTTGTGTCGTATGAGAATTGGAGTGATTCATATTGTAATTGGAGCTAAGTGTACTGTCATTGTATTGAAGGGTCTCATACTAAGGGTTAATTATACGAGGGGTGACCCGTACAGTGCCGTGAAAAAGTATTTGCCTTCTTCCTGATTTCTGTGTCCTTTGATTATTTATCAGACACAAAGATTTCAGTTCATCAAACCCATTTTAATAACACTCAGAGACGACACAAGGAAATACAAAGTTTCTAATGCCAATTAAATGTATTTAGACCCACAAAAAAAAAAAAAAATCCAATTAGAGTGAATTGCAACGTAGAGTGAATTGTATCATAGTTGGGATGAAACATATCTTATTTAAACTGCAAGGAATCCTTTCGTCATCAATCCATAATTTCAACGGCGAACCGCTAACGGTACAAAAAAAAGAATATGAACTACTCTTGGCGTGGTCATTAGGTAGAGGATGACGCTGATGTGACCTTTGACACGCATCCACAGGCGCTCTTCAGATCGAGAACAGCGAGGAGTCAGACCAGGGCAAGTACGAATGCGTGGCCGTCAACTCAGCGGGTACCAGATACTCTGCTCCGGCGAACCTCTACGTGCGAGGTAAGACCAGGAGGACCTCCTCACTCATCATGCCAGCACTTCCTGCTTTGGCATGTCCAACTTCCCATCTGGAGCTTTCTCCGTTGCCTTCCTTTGTCTTCTTTGTTGAACTGGTTTTGTGTTCCAATGACTGTTCATTATGCTAGCAGTTAGCCAACGGCACAGTCGCCATTTTGAATCGTGATGTTGTCTTTGATCTTTACAGGTGTGATGTCATCTTCTTCTCCTCGTGTTTGTTGTTTTTGCATCAGATGCTTGTTCAGCCTTTCATCCATTCATTTAACGTTGATCCCTGATTCGTTCCTCTTTTAATTCTTCCATCTATTCAGTCGTTTGTCTTCCATCTTTCTACCATCCATTCTTGAGTTCATTTCTCTCCATCCATCCATCCAGTCACCTATCCATTCATTCGTTCATCCATCCGTTCATTCTTCCGTGTGTGTGTCCGCTGCATAATGCTGAGTGTAATCGTGATGCGGAAAAGACATTTGAATCAAACACGAAACAATGATGACGATAACGATGCTCAAACATGGATCAGGCCTCCGTGTGTGTGTAAATGTGTGAGTGTGTCTATTGCAGGATATTTTGGGCCTGTTTTACTCTTCTCTGTTTTTCCTTGTCTCTTTCCTCCTCGCTTCCCTTCTCTCTTGTTGTTGTTGTTGTTGTTGTTGTTGTCGTCGACCCCGCCCCCCTTCCTCCCACCCTGCGTTACCATCCCCATCACACAAAACCAAAACACTGCAAACACTGCAGACCAGCGAGAAGGTTTGTTTCTGCACTCGTCCTGGACGCGGAGGTGCGCTGGACAGGAGCCAGGCAGCGTTGGCATGTCGCCAGGCGCCTCAGGCCCGTCCCGGCCTCCCCCTCCTCGTACCCTCCCCATCGCTATCCTGTAACTCCCACCCCAGCCTGCACCCCAAGACCGCACCCCTTGACCCTTTCCCTGCTACTGCTTTGCTTTAATTTCATATAAATCATGAAAAAATGTGATGTCATGAGTTTAAAAAAAAAGGTCTCACAAAAGTAAGACGAAATATATTATTCGATTAAATAAAATAGGAATGTCAGCTAAAATCCTGCTGTCTCGTTGCATGTTGCAACCCCCACCAGCCGGGTCCCTCCCCTCCCCTCCCCATCACCCTGCATGAATCCATCCCACTCCTTCCTCCACATCAGTTTTTTTTAACCATCTTTTTGCTCTCTGGCATGTCTACACACCCGTTGTTGCTACGTGCATCCCCAGTGTCGTCATAGCAACCTGGGGGTGTCGGGGTTGGGGCGGCCTAAACACAAAAACATCAACGTGCATTGTGCTCAGACTCACATGCTAATATGCTAATGTGCTAACGCCTTCCTCCATGCCAGCATGTCGTAACTTCACAGCCTCCAAACAGGAAACCAGCCATTTCATTAGGTACACAGCACACCTGGTCAAATGGCTGTTGAGAGTGAGACAAGCTCTCCAGCGATGTTCAGGTGTCCATTTCAAACACCCCCGGACGGCAAGTGTTTTAGTGGCCGTCCTGGCTGCATTATTAGAACACGTTCACTGCATACTCCAAACTTTTTGGGATGCAATATCGTAAAAAACAAAACCTGCGTATGGACTGACTCACTGAAGTGATCCACTTCACTTGAGTCACTTCAGTCACTTTGACTCATCTGACTCGAGTTAATGAACCAAATTGTGATTCTGTTAGTTTGAGTCAAGGAACAAAGTCAACTTGAGTGATGAAACAAAATCCTTGGGGTCCGCAGTGTTTCACGTGAGCCCGCCAACTCAAGTCACTGAACCAAATCAACTCGAGTCAATGAACCAAATGAACTCAAGTCAGTGAACCAAATCACAAGTCCGTCTGGTGGTGAGAGACCAGTGAGTCCGCTAACTGGAGTCAGTAAATGAAATCGTCTGAGTCTGCCGTGTTTCAGGTGAGTGTGAATGGACCAAATCATCAGTCTAGTCAACTAAACCAAATTGGGTCAATGAACCAACTCATACGAGTCTGCCATGTTTCCAATGGGTCCACTAACGCATCCATCCCTCCATTATCCGAAGCGCTTATTATCCTCATGAGGGTCACAGGCGTGCTGGAGCCTATCCCAGCCGTCTTCGGGCAGTAGGCGGGGTACACCCTAAATTGGTCGCCAGCCAATCGCAGGCGTCCACTAACCCGAGTCAATGAACCAAGTTGAATCGAATCATCTGAGTCTGCCGTACTTCCTGTTAGTCCGCTAACTTGAGTCAAGTGAACCAAGTCTGCTAACTCATCAGAGAACTCACACGAATCGAGATCTCGGACACGCAATTTCTGATTCGACTCATGAATCAGGGTGATTCTGAACTCCAGGCCCGTCTACCGTGATGTTGTCCTCCTGTCTAAACACCCTCCTCTGATGCCGGTGCTCATACTCCATCCTCTCCATGCAGTTCGTCGCGTGCCACCCCGTTTCTCCATCCCGCCATCCCACCACGAGGTGATGCCGGGGGGCAGCGTGAACCTGACGTGCGTGGCGGTGGGGGCGCCCATGCCTTACGTCAAGTGGATGAGCGGCGAGGCCGAGCTGACCCGCGAGGAGGAGATGCCCATCGGACGCAACGTATTGGAACTGGCCAACATCCGCCAGTCGGCAAACTACACCTGCGTGGCCATCTCCTCGCTGGGTGTGATCCAGACCACGGCGCAGATCACCGTCAAAGGTAAAATAAACGCTGTTCCTTCAATGGGTGTTTTGGGGGGGTTTTTTTGGACCAAATGTGTACGACTATTTCCCATTCAGAGCATGGAGCAAAATTCAACACCTTGACTGTTTTTTACACTGCATTTCACATCTGTGTCCAACAGATGGTGCTACTTTTTCATATTCAAAGCATGCAGCAAGATTTCACAATTTTTATGTCGTATTGAAGTCGTTTTGAGATCACTTTTGACAAATGGGTGCTGCTGTTTCTCATTTACAGCATGAAGCATAAGTCAACATCTTTGACTGTTTTTGTGCAAGGGTGGCTCACGACTGAAAAAATGCGCATCATCTTTTGTTGCGTCATGGTCAATATATATCTCGTATTTGTATTCTTAGAATATTACAATTTCTAAGACTGATAACTACTGTATCTGATAATATTTTCTTCTAATTCTGTGACTTTTATGATAGCTGTGTCGCATTCACGACATGTTGCTACATGCTTTGAATGGGGAAAATGTAGCCATAGCTCAAATATAAGAAAATTGAAACTAAATGCCAATTTTCATCCAAAGGATTGTATTAGTTTGTTAGGATAAATTTGGGATGAATATTGTGATTTGGGTGTCCCCCCCCCCCCAGTGGTGACAGAGACCACCGCCACCAGCGTCACCCTAACGTGGGACTCGGGCACCTCGGAGCCTGTGTCCTACTACGTGATCCAATACCGGGCCAAGGCATCGGACAACGGCTTCCAGGAGGTGGACGGCGTGGCCACTACCCGCTACAGCATCGGGGGTCTCAGCCCCTTCTCCCAATATGACTTTCGGGTGATGGCGGTCAACAACGTGGGCCGGGGGCCCCCGGGGGTTGTGGTGGACACACGCACCAGCGAGCAGGCGCCCTCCTCGCCTCCTCTCCGCGTCCAGGCCCGGATGCTGAGTCCCACTACTGTGTTGGTCCAATGGGAGCCCCCCGAGGAGGCCAACGGGCAGGTCTGTGGCTACCGGGTCTACTACAGCGCCGATCCACAGGAGCCGCTCGGCGCCTGGGACAAACACAACACGGATGACAGCCAGCTGACCACCGTGGCAGGACTGGTCCCAGATCTCACCTATGGATTCAGGGTGCTCGCCTTCACCTCGGTGGGGGACGGACCCCCGTCTGACGTCTTGCTCATCAAGATGCAGCAAGGAGGTGAGTGCATCCAAAAGGTCTTCAATCCCCAACCTGACCGGATCATACGATGCCCTCTCATACCATAACATATGATACCGTATAAAATTATACCATATCAAATTTGATTGTATCATATTGTATCATATTAGACACGACCGTTGTATTCGGTGCCATATCATACTTAAAAAGTAATTTTATACCCTGCCATACTGTATCATATAATACCTCATCACACGAACTCATACGTTATATACATATTTCATCATATTTATTTGTGAAACTTGGACTGGCTTGGTCAGGACTTCAGGTGGCTCGAGACTGAATTTGTAATACTGTATAACCCAAAAAAAACATTTCCAACTTGCTGTGCCGGGAGAAAAATGCAACGCAACACACTGCATTTGAAAGATAAAAGCCACCAACCAAGTCAAGTGACCTTCTTGATTTATTACTACGGTGCACCTTTCCACACCCTCATAAATCAAACGCGGATTCTTCCTGTTGCTTCTTCAGTTCCTGCTCAGCCAACGGATTTGGAGGCCGAAGCCGAGCTGGACTCTCGCATCATGCTGTCCTGGCTCTGGCCCGTCCAGGACCCGATCGTCGGGTATGAGCTGCGCTACTGGGAGGCCAGCGACCCCCAGGAGAAGGTAGATGGACTTTCCGTTCATCTTTACCATTTCAAGATACAGCCCGAGGGCCACAAAAGACATTTGTATGTGATGAGCTGAGAAAGCAGAGTAATGATTAAATAGCAAATTCAACATGTGAATATCAACAAATGAGCCAGCCGTGTTTAAAAAAACAAAAACATCAAAAGTGGCATTTGAGCCCCAAAGTTTACCCAAACCTGACTTCGAAGATGGTTGACATTTGACAATGCACGCTGATTGTGCTCCGGCAGCACAGCGTGACCTTTGAACCCACCGGATCGTACGCCGTGGACGGCTTGAAAGCGGACACCGTCTACGTCTTCACCCTGGCCGCCAGGTCTGAGACGGGCTTAGGAGTCTTCACAAGACCCATCGAGTGCAGGACCGCCCGAACCAGTAAGTGCAAAATGTGTTTCCTGGTTTGTGTGTCGGGGGTGTTCCTCTCGATTCATTCTAGGTTAGCACGCTGCTAACCTTTCCTGAAGCAGTCGCTTGACTTTCTACACTCACTGGACTCTACAAGACATAGATGAGAAGACCACATGTTATTCCGCATCTGTGATAGATGAGCACAGTGATATTTGGCCCTGAAACTCTCGGTGGATTCTAGAAGACCGAAGTCAAGTTTACAACCTGTTCCTCTGGATCTTTGCTTGGTCAGCACACTACTAACTGGATTATAAACACTCACTGTTGTACCTGAGATCAAAGACAAGGTACCAAAATGTTCCTGAGGTCCTGAATATTTAAGAGAAGGTGGCAAAAGTCCCTTTGGATCTGTGCCAGTTTACCACACCGCTAAGCGATCCCGATCAAACCGTTGCTGGACTCTTCAAGACCAAATACAAGAGGACACCATGTTCCTCTAGCTTCAAGCTAGCTCATTGCTAACTGTGGCACGCCATGACCTTTGACCTGTGCCGGCATCTCCAGCCAGTCCTCACTCCCCTCCCACGCTGTGTGTTTGTGCCATTTCACCCACTTTTGTGTGTTTCCATTTTAGCATGTCGTCTTCCATGATGTGTCTGTGTTCCCATCAGCCCCCTCGGTGCCCCCCCAGGACGTCCGCTTGCTCAGCTTGAGCTCCACCAGCATCCAAGTGAGTTGGGCGGCGCCGCCAGCCGCCACCGGGACCTACGATGATGCCACCGCCGTCACCGGCTACTCCCTCACCTACCACGCGCTGGCCAGGGAGGATGCGCAGCGCCACCAGGTGTTGGCCATCGGCGCAGACGTGCGCAGCTTTGTCCTGGAGGGTCTGGAAAAGTGGACAGAATATACCGTGTGGGTGCGAGCACTCACCGATGTCGGGCCTGGACCGGCGAGTCCGCCGGTCCGTGTCAGGACGCAGGAGGATGGTACGTGGACGGAAGGGAGTCACCTCAAAGGCCGAAGACCTTGTTACGTCCTGCTCGGAGGAAGAAAACTCTTGTTGTTTTCAAATCGATTTCCTTGAAAATTTGAAGGGGTGTTCAGATAATGAATGGATGGATATTGATAATGGTGATCTTTAGTTTGTTGGCTTAGTTTAATTTTAGTTAGTAATTAGTCATTTTTAATTTGTGCTAAAAAAACCAAACAAAACAAAAATATTTTATTCATTTAACACATTTAATCTTGTGCTTTAAAATATACATTGATTTTATTTATTATAACATATGTTTGTGTTATTTGACGAACCACATTTGATATCATTCTTGACCTGATTTTTAAAAATATGCCTGATCACATTAAGCACATTCAACATTTTTATTTATTCCATATAATTAATCAAATATTTTATTAAATTTTCTGCTTTTCTGCTTGAACAAATGTAACATTCTGCTTTTTGAAATGATTGAACACAAGCTCGGAGGAAGAAAACTGTTGTTTTTTTCAATGTAACATTCTGCTTTTTGAAATGATTGAACACATTTTATGAAATCATATTATTGTTGTTGTTCAGTGCCCGGAGCACCGCCCAGAAAAGTGGAGGCGGACGCCGTCAACGCCACGGCGGTCCGCGTGAGCTGGAAGCCGCCGCTGTCCATCAGGCAGAATGGCCACGTGCGAGGCTACCAGATCATCTACTCCAGGATGGAGCGTGGCGAGCCTCACGGCCAGCCCCTCATCATGGACGTCGCCCACCCCGACGCTCAGGTACACCGACCGTCCTCGCTTGCTTTCACTTCCAAGCAGAAACTATTGGGAAAATGTTGGAGGTCGGACAAAAGTATTCAGACATCAACAGCAAGTGAAGAAAACGTGAAGCTCATACAAAGTACAGGGACATTCACAGAGAATGGAGAGTTAAGAGAAGTGCAGAGGAGCTCAGACATTTTCTAAATATGCACACAAGAAGATACAATTAGTCTTTTGTTGGCTATCCCCTTTGGGGCAAGTGGAAGTATTGGACATAAATCTTGCCCTGCTGCCACAAAACACACGCAAGCCAAATGAAACAGAAGAAAAGAAAAGAAAGCAAAGACGCTCCGTCAAGTCACACCAAGAAAAGTCACCCTGGAAACAAGTCGTGTGCAAAAACTAAGGGATGAACTCGGACTTTCCCACTCTCCTTTTTCTTTTTTGGCAAAGCCGATAAGAATCAGCCTGCATGAGGGTAATGGAACGTGGCCTGGGGGTGCCAGGAGGATGAGGAGGAGGAAGAGCGAGACACGCACAGACGTGTCCAACGCGCACCCGAACAATCTGACTCATCTCATTTTTGTCTGAGGGCACGCACCGCGTCTCCTCTGAGACGTCCTCGTTGAAAACAAATAGCGTGATTACAGAAAAGAGTCAGGAAATCATCTCATGCTCGTGCAGTGTGAAATATCACACCTGGAATTTCCCAAGGGATTCATAAAGCAGCTATCTAATCTATCTATCTATCTATCTATCTATCTATCTATCTATCTATCTATCTATCTATCTATCTATCTAGCTAGCTAGCTAGCTAGCTAGCTAGCTAGCTAGACTCATCTCATTTTTGTCTGAGGGCACGCACCGCGTCTCCTCTGAGACGTCCTCGTTGAAAACAAATAGCGTGATTACAGAAAAGAGTCAGGAAATCATCTCATGCTCATGCAGTGTGAAATATCACACCTGGAATTTCCCTAGGGATTCATAAAGCAGCTATCTATCTATCTATCTATCTATCTATCTAGCTAGCTAGCTAGCTAGCTAGCTAGCTAGCTAGCTATCTAGCTGGCTAGCCATCCATCAACGGTATCTGTTTGTCTGTCTGTCATTTATTGGGTTGGTCAGGCCCCATGTGAAAGGGGGACCACCACCCAGGTCCAGAGGCCCCATCCGTGATGTGCACGCAAGGTTGCAGAGGCATGTCAAACCAGGACAGCCCCACAACATCCAGATTCTTTTGGAACTCCGACGGATCTCATCCATCCACAGGGCTCTGCCACCAAAAAGCTTTTTAACCACTTTGGTGACCTCAATCCTGGTGATAGGAGACTGAGCCAGCCTCAGACACCACGGGCTCTGCTTGACCATGTTCGAGCAAAAGACAGAAATACGTGAATAAAGTGGTCATTTTACAATTAATTTGAATCCTTTCACGTTATCTCAGGATCTCTTTGCGCTCGCTTGTGTTTGGACACGCTCAGTGGTGACGCTTCGGTCACATGGACAGTTTGTTTTGTTTTTGGGAGCTAGAGCGAGCAGCTTGATGGCGACCGATCTTATCTGATCACTCCACGCTCATGCTCCGCCGCCATCTTCATCCGCGCCGGCGCACCACAGCGTTAAAGGTTCACGCAGTCAGTCGTGACTCGGATTCCATTTGTCTGACGACATTCTATATCATGTCATGTACATGAGTACATACATGTCAGTCATTAGTGGTTGGACGTGATGTCACGTGGTCATTTTGAAGATCAATTAATGAATACATTTGAGTTAATTGAGCAATTTTATTGAAAAAAAACCTTCCAACTGAATGCAACATAGGACTCTTGAGCATGTAAATGCTTCGTGGGCTGCAGGCGATCCATGCGCCACACTTCATTGCTCATTATTAGTGGTGAAATCCATTTGTTGTGTGCTAATGTTTATTAGCACTTTGGGCTCAGGTGTGGCTAGCCCTGCACTGTAACGCCGAGTGGATGCGGTGCGTGTGTGTAAAGTGAAGTGGAAATCTGCGCGTTGCCTTTGATCAGCGTCATTGTCAGCACCAGCAGAGCCAGGGGGCGCCACTAAACTTATCAGGCTGAGGCCGTGAGACAGGTCCCCGGAGAGACACCCACGGCAGGCGCGCGGCTTTCATCGCAACGCCTTGGATTTTGCGGCTCGCCGGGATGAGACGGGAACGCTGCAAATCGGCTGCGACGCTCCTCCAGGTGAACAAAACAAAACGCGGCCAAGACCACCGGCGGAACGTTCTGCTCCAGCGCCGGCTGCCATCTTACTGTGACCTCACCTGCCTCCTCTTTCAACACACCTGCATTCACTGGACCTCAAATGCCAAACAAACAACAAATTACTATTTTTTTCTTGAGTTTTTCAGAGTTGATGTCTGGATGTTGTACACGCTGTACAGACAACATTTCTCTGACGTTGTTCACCCGCTCCAGCTCGGAGGAAGAAAACTGTTGTTTTTTTCAATGTAACATTCTGCTTTTTGAAATGATTGAACACATTTTATGAAATCATATTATTGTTGTTGTTCAGTGCCCGGAGCACCGCCCAGAAAAGTGGAGGCGGACGCCGTCAACGCCACGGCGGTCCGCGTGAGCTGGAAGCCGCCGCTGTCCATCAGGCAGAATGGCCACGTGCGAGGCTACCAGATCATCTACTCCAGGATGGAGCGTGGCGAGCCTCACGGCCAGCCCCTCATCATGGACGTCGCCCACCCCGACGCTCAGGTACACCGACCGTCCTCGCTTGCTTTCACTTCCAAGCAGAAACTATTGGGAAAATGTTGGAGGTCGGACAAAAGTATTCAGACATCAACAGCAAGTGAAGAAAACGTGAAGCTCATACAAAGTATAGGGACATTCACAGAGAATGGAGAGTTAAGAGAAGTGTAAAGGAGCTCGGACATTTTCTAAATATGCACACAAGAAGATACAATTAGTCTTTTGTTGGCTATCCCCTTTGGGGAAAGTGGAAGTATTGGACATAAATCTTGCCCTGCTGCCACAAAACACACGCAAGCCAAATGAAACAGAAGAAAAGAAAAGAAAGCAAAGACGCTCCGTCAAGTCACACCAAGAAAAGTCACCCTGGAAACAAGTCGTGTGCAAAAACTAAGGGATGAACTCGGACTTTCCCACTCTCCTTTTTCTTTTTTGGCAAAGCCGATAAGAATCAGCCTGCATGAGGGTAATGGAACGTGGCCTGGGGGTGCCAGGAGGATGAGGAGGAGGAAGAGCGAGACACGCACAGACGTGTCCAACGCGCACCCGAACAATCTGACTCATCTCATTTTTGTCTGAGGGCACGCACCGCGTCTCCTCTGAGACGTCCTCGTTGAAAACAAATAGCGTGATTACAGAAAAGAGTCAGGAAATCATCTCATGCTCATGCAGTGTGAAATATCACACCTGGAATTTCCCTAGGGATTCATAAAGCAGCTATCTATCTATCTATCTATCTATCTATCTATCTATCTATCTATCTATCTATCTAGCTAGCTAGCTAGCGAGCTAGCGAGCTATCGAGCTATCTAGCTAGCTAACTAGCTATCTAGCTAGCTAGCCATCCATCAACGGTATCTGTTTGTCTGTCTGTCATTTATTGGGTTGGTCAGGCCCCATGTGAAAGGGGGACCACCACCCAGGTCCAGAGGCCCCATCCGTGATGTGCACGCAAGGTTGCAGAGGCATGTCAAACCAGGACAGCCCCACAACATCCAGATTCTTTTGGAACTCCGACGGATCTCATCCATCCACAGGGCTCTGCCACCAAAAAGCTTTTTAACCACTTTGGTGACCTCAATCCTGGTGATAGGAGACTGAGCCAGCCTCAGACACCACGGGCTCTGCTTGACCATGTTCGAGCAAGACAGAAATATACGTGAATAAAGTGGTCATTTTACAATTAATTTGAATCCTTTCACGTTATCTCAGGATCTTTCTGCGCTCGCTTGTGTTTGGACACGCTCAGTGGTGACGCTTCGGTCACATGGACAGTTTGTTTTGTTTTTGGGAGCTAGAGCGAGCAGCTTGATGGCGACCGATCTTATCTGATCACTCCACGCTCATGCTCCGCCGCCATCTTCATCCGCGCCGGCGCACCACAGCGTTAAAGGTTCACGCAGTCAGTCGTGACTCGGATTCCATTTGTCTGACGACATTCTATATCATGTCATGTACATGAGTACATACATGTCAGTCATTAGTGGTTGGACGTGATGTCACGTGGTCATTTTGAAGATCAATTAATGAATACATTTGAGTTAATTGAGCAATTTTATTGAAAAAAAACCTTCCAACTGAATGCAACATAGGACTCTTGAGCATGTAAATGCTTCGTGGGCTGCAGGCGATCCATGCGCCACACTTCATTGCTCATTATTAGTGGTGAAATCCATTTGTTGTGTGCTAATGTTTATTAGCACTTTGGGCTCAGGTGTGGCTAGCCCTGCACTGTAACGCCGAGTGGATGCGGTGCGTGTGTGTAAAGTGAAGTGGAAATCTGCGCGTTGCCTTTGATCAGCGTCATTGTCAGCACCAGCAGAGCCAGGGGGCGCCACTAAACTTATCAGGCTGAGGCCGTGAGACAGGTCCCCGGAGAGACACCCACGGCAGGCGCGCGGCTTTCATCGCAACGCCTTGGATTTTGCGGCTCGCCGGGATGAGACGGGAACGCTGCAAATCGGCTGCGACGCTCCTCCAGGTGAACAAAACAAAACGCGGCCAAGACCACCGGCGGAACGTTCTGCTCCAGCGCCGGCTGCCATCTTACTGTGACCTCACCTGCCTCCTCTTTCAACACACCTGCATTCACTGGACCTCAAATGCCAAACAAACAACAAATGACTATTTTTTTCTTGAGTTTTTCAGAGTTGATGTCTGGATGTTGTACACGCTGTACAGACAACATTTCTCTGACGTTGTTCACCTGCCTGGTGGCGAAACAGTTGTTCCTTCATTTTTGCCATTTTTCACTTCCTGCTGATGTCCACGGATGTTAATTAATAAAAAAAAAAAAAAGGGGGCTCTCAACTACATTATTGATACTACTTATCAAGCCAATTTCTTATTGATTGAATTATCATAGAGTGAGGGAGTGAAATGATTTCTACTAATCCAAATACTGGGAACTACTTTTCTCAAAAAGAACCGGTTTTCGATTCCCTTTCGCCGTCGTGTCCCAGTAGATTTTGTTCAAAGTGTTCACTTCCTTTCCCGACAGGAAGCCATCTTGACGGGCCTGCTGCCGGAGACCAGCTACTCACTGACGGTGGCGGCATACACCACCAAGGGAGACGGCGCCCACAGCAAAGCCCGGCTGGTCACCACCACGGGGGCAGGT
>NW_017804912.1:199679-209558 GCF_001891065.2 Hippocampus comes
GGATGTGGAGGAGGGCGTGAAAGTCATGCTGCGGCTGCCCGGGGTCCCACCGGGAACCCCGTTCAGGTCTGCGCTGTCCTGGTTTACAGTGCGTTATGTAGGTTATGTGTCTACGTTACAAATGCACGTTAGAATGTAGGTTACGAATGGACTGTGCACAACAGGTGGTTCTACATCGTGGTGGTTCCGCTCACCCCAGCGTCCCTGAAGTGGGAGAACCCTGACGATATGGATCTCCAAGCGGTGAATGTGACCCCTGTTTTGTTTTCGCTTGCTGTGTCAAAAACATGATGAAGTGCTGTGGTCCTAAAGGTGCATAAAGGCGCAATATTTGACCTAGATGTGTCAGAAGGTGAATTACCAACATATGACAATCAAAACAATCGCATACGTTGGTAGCTAGCTTTAGCTTTTATCTCGTAACCATGTGTCGACATTTGAAAAAAAAAAAAAGTAGAAGAAAAGGAAACCAATTTAGGTACATCCTGAATCAGACTAAGCAACATACCATAGAAGATATCAAATCGTCGCTGTCTTGTGAAAAACGCAGATGTCCATTTTTGTCATTTTTTTAAATGTTTTTTTTTTTACATTAACATAAACATTTTTCAAAATGAATGAAATGGTCCAACATGTTTTTCACAAGACAGCAACAGAATGCACGTGGTTTGTTGTACATGCCTTATGTTAGCTCACTTGCCCACAACGGTGAAGTACGGCCCAAAGGGTTCATGAAGGCTCATAACTTGCTCAAACATTTGTCGACATCGGAGCCTCTCAACCATAGTAAAGTTTTTTTCATCTTTCGTGCAGCTCCTGCAAGGTGAATATGACGCCCGAAGGAAGAGGAGGCAACCCGAGAGCAACTTCCTGCAGCCGTACGTGGCGGCCAGGCTGGACTCGCTTCCCGAGGTTTTCACGCTGGGTGACGGCCACGACTACCACGGCTTCCGCAACAAGGCGTTGCCGGGGCAACAGCAGTACCGATGCTTCGTGCTGGCCGAGCTGACGGAACGCGAGTCTGTAAGAGTCTCCATTTTGGAACCACGTGGCTGTGCTAGCTGGCGAAATGTTAGCATCTTTTTAATTGCGCGAAAAAATAAAATACGGACAGCAACAAGTGTGGGCAGAAAACAAGATAAAAAGACAAACAAAGACAAGAACGTAAAATGTGAAATAGTCTTCCTTGTTGTGCAGTTCTATGCTAAATGTTAGCATTTGATGTCTGGCCCATTTGCAGCAGAGAACGCTGGTGGCCAGTCCATTTTCGGAAGCCATCCTGGTGAAGCTCCACAGCGGGATGGTGCGCCACTCCGAGGACCCCGAGATGCTTTGGGTGATGGGACCCGTGCTGGCCGTCATCCTCATCGTCATCATCGTCATCGCCATTCTTCTCTTCAAGAGGTCAGCGGCACCGCATGACACACCGCTGCATCGCAGTTGTATTTTACAGAACAGTTAGCGTCAGGTTTTCGCACTTGAATGTTACGTGCTTGACCTTTGAACTGATTCTCTTGTCTCTCTGGACGCAGCAAACAAGAAAGGTGAGCGAGCGCTTCGTTCTACAACCTCCTCGTACTCTTCTGAATACGGTTGCTACTTTATTTAGTGCTACCTTTTCAATGTTACTTTTGGAAATGCTAATTTATCAGTGCCACCTTTTCAATGCTACATTATGCAATTCTACTCTTTTGAATGCTAATTTGTCGCTGCTAATCTTCCATTGCTACTTTATTCATACGTTATACAATGCCACGACTGCTTTATTCAAAATCAGAGCTACTTTTGGAAAGCTGCTTATAAAGCTACTTTACTCGATGCTCCTGAATTCACTGCTATTGGTCTCTTTCCACCAGGAAGCGAACGTCTCCATCGTCCAAAGATGAGCACATGGCGGGCGTGAAGGACTCGCTGCTGGCCCACTCATCCGACCCCGTGGAGATGAGGAGGCTAAACTATCAGACACAGGGTGCGCACACACGCGGACACACCAAGCACACATTGTTGATTTTGACTGACGAGCTGCTGTGTGTTGAAAACACGATTT
The DNA here is from genome assembly GCF_001891065.2 of Hippocampus comes. Taxonomy (NCBI): domain Eukaryota; kingdom Metazoa; phylum Chordata; class Actinopteri; order Syngnathiformes; family Syngnathidae; genus Hippocampus; species Hippocampus comes. Next base: position 201,727 of record NW_017804912.1, read on the forward strand.
CCAAATCTCACCTCACCAGTCCACTGACCCCTTTTGTGACGTTTTCCCCTCCTTCCAACAGGTGGCGGCACCCTCAGTTGTCCAACCACACCAAGTTAGTTGTCATTCTTTTCACCCAGAGCCGGCCCACCTGTCACTTGGGACAGTGTATTTGTTTGTGTTTTGTGTGTGTGTGTGTGTGTGTGTGTGTGTGTGTGTGTGTGTGTGTGTGTGTGTTTCCGCTGTCAGCTCCAGTCTTTTCCTCATCACATGTGTTATCCCTCCACTAGGAATGAGACAACATCCTCCCATTGCCGCTTGCGACCTGGCTGACCACATTGATCGACTCAAGGCCAACGACGGCCTGCGTTTCTCGCAGGAGTACGAGGTAGTACACACGTACACACACGCACACACACACACACACACACACACACACACACACACACACACACACACACGGACGCCTTGAAGAACAAATGTCTCAAAAGTTATTGACCAAATCTTATCACATTATAATTGGGATGAAGCATATTACAGCAGTAGCAAACCGTATCACATGCCGATTGCATTGTAATTGCCGTGAATCCAAAGAATTTTCCGACGGATGCGATTAACCAAGGCGTCGTTGGCGTGCCTCCCTTCAGTCCATTGACCCCGGTCAGCAGTTCACATGGGAACATTCCAACATGGAAATCAACAAGCCAAAGAATCGCTACGCCAACGTCATCGCCTATGACCACACCCGAGTCCTCCTCACACCCGTGGACGGTGAGCGCCAACCCACCTCACGCTTTGCGGGTCTGACGCCGCCCGTTTGATTCCAACGCGTCCTCTTCGCAGGAGTCCCCGGCAGCGACTACATCAACGCCAACTACGTGGATGGCTACAGGAAGCAGAACGCCTACATCGCCACGCAGGGACCGCTGCCCGAAACCCTTGGAGACTTCTGGAGGCTGGTGTGGGAGCAGCGCACCTCTACTATTGTCATGATGACGCGCCTGGAGGAGAAGTCGCGGGTACGACTGTGACAAGGATGAGGAGGAGAAGGAGGAAGATGTTCATGTGTATGTGTGTGTGTGTGTGTGTGTGTGTGTGTGTGTGTAGGTGAAGTGCGACCAGTACTGGCCCAGTCGTGGTACTGAAACCTACGGCATGATCCAGGTGACCATGTTGGACACTGTGGAGTTGGCCACCTACAGCATACGCACCTTTGCACTCTATAAGGTAAGGTTAATATATCATATTAACATCATATTTAATGTTATATACAGCTAATGTACTTAATTTACATTGTATTTAACGTCCTCATACACCTGTAGTATACCATATGTAAATCATGTTTCAGGTATGTAGCTCTAATCCACAATAGTGACATCATATTTCCCGTCTGCATATCTCTAATGTTGCATATTTACATCACACGCTTCATATATGTGTTGTACCTCTAATATTGCGCAATGGACATCACCTTTGATGTATGTATCATATTGACATGACAATTGACGGTCATGTTTGCATTAGAATGGTTCCAGCGAGAGGAGGGAAGTGCGCCAGTTCCAGTTCATGGCCTGGCCCGATCACGGAGTCCCTGAGTATTCCACCCCCACTCTGGCCTTCCTGCGCAGGGTTAAAGCCTGCAACCCCCCGGACGCCGGACCCATGGTGGTCCACTGCAGGTAAACATGCAAGAAAGCACAATGACGTACTTTTGCTCACATCACAAAGCGACTAAATGCATATTGGAACATTATAGCGTATCAGCGTCGTCTTCATTAGCCAAGTATGTAAAACACACAAGGATTTTAGAAAGTCGAGAACTTTGATGTGCACTGCGTGACGACTGTTGCTCAAGCGATCTTTTACGCAATGGGAGAAAGATTACATCTAACCGGGGCATCATAGCCCAACATGAGTGCCCCATCATATTTTGGTACGCTACATAGCATACTAGCATAGCATGATAGCGTGCGTTGACACCTTTCCAGCGCGGGGGTCGGGCGCACGGGTTGCTTCATGGTGATTGATGCCATGCTGGAGCGCATGAAGCACGAGCATTCGGTGGACGTGTATGGACACGTCACCTGCATGAGAGCCCAGAGGAACTACATGGTCCAGACCGAGGACCAATACGTCTTCATTCACGAGGCCCTGCTGGAGGACGCCGTGTGCGGAAACACCGAGGTGGCCGCTCGGAACCTCTATGCGCACATACACAAGCTCAGCCACGTGCCTCCTGGGGAGACCGTCACCGCCATGGAGCTGGAGTTTAAGGTCAGTATTGCCTTATATTTGGATTGCACTGCGATGCAGGTTTTGGGGAGATGTTGCTCATGAATCAGCTCATCCCAGCGTGAAATATGATCTTTAATTTATTATTATTCATATAGGTATTGGGTAAAATGTTAATTCACGCTAAGTGTGTGTGTGTGTGTGTGTGTGTGTGTGTGTGTGTGTGTGTGCTTGTTTGCAGAAGTTGGCCAACTCCAAAGCACATACCTCACGTTTCATCAGCGCCAACCTGCCGTGCAACAAATTCAAGAACCGCCTGGTGAACATCATGCCTTTCGAGTCCAGCCGCGTCTGTCTGCAGCCCATCAGAGGCGTGGAGGGCTCCGACTACATCAACGCCAGCTTCATCGACGGATACAGGCCCGTCGTGCTCGTCGTGTGTTTGTACAGTGCCGCCCGGTGGCACTCTGCTGTAACTGGCTGGCTTTGCGTTGGCTTCTCCAGACTGCAGAGAGCCTACATCGCCACCCAGGGCCCCTTGGCCGAGACCACCGAGGACTTCTGGAGGATGCTGTGGGAGCACAACTCCACCATCGTCGTCATGCTCACCAAACTGCGCGAGATGGGACGGGTAAAAGATGAATGGAGATTAACAGTGAAATGTTCTAGGGTGTTTTGTTGGGTTTTTTTTTGTTTTGTTTTTTTTTTGGGGGGTAGCGGATTGCTAAGCAGGGCATAAAAGGATTGGCTGCTTACAGAATTGAGTAAATAAGACCCAACTTTGGCTGGTACAGAATTGACTCAATTCTGTACCAGCCAATCATTTTACTCTTATTTACTCAATTCAATTGAGGAAATAAGCCCCAATTTAGAAGTGAGTTGCCTCCAATTAACTTTTTTCCCCTTCTTCTTTGCAAGCGCAGAGGGGGAGGGGTAAGCAGTTACGTATGGAGGAGGGAGGGAGCAAGCCTGATCTGGTGATTGCTGTGCATCATCCTAATTGTGCCAGCGGGTACTAGTTAGCCCAAAGCGCAGCATGAGTAGCCCATATTCTAAAAATAGCTCACCACTGATGGGCCACTGTGACTTACTCGGGAGAATTAAAACAAAAGAAGAATGTTAACATGGTAAACTTTTCATCTGGTCCAAATGTTTGATATTTGGTTTAAAACTGAAATAGATTGTGTTTAATGGGTAAAATGCTGCTTTTATTTCCTCAAATATTTCAAAAAAGGCTGTTTCAGAGCTGTAATTTTAACACCCTGATACCGCAACATTTTTGCTCAGTGTTTTCATACAGTCAGAATCTAATAACAACCTGTGGCCACCCTGCAGGAAAAGTGTCATCAGTACTGGCCCGCTGAGCGTTCAGCACGCTACCAGTACTTTGTAGTGGATCCCATGGCCGAGTACAACATGCCGCAATACATCCTAAGGGAGTTCAAAGTGACTGACGCCAGGGTAAGTGACGACCAATCATTTGCTGTCTTTGCACTAACTGCACCATAAGTCGGTATCGGCCCTCGTTTGTTCATCAGGACGGCCAGTCGAGGACCATCAGGCAGTTTCAGTTTAGCGACTGGCCCGAGCAGGGAGTTCCTAAAAACGGAGAAGGCTTCATCGACTTCATCGGACAAGTCCACAAAACTAAGGAGCAGTTTGGCCAAGACGGACCCATCGCTGTGCACTGCAGGTGGGTGTTGCCCGACGGCGCTCCACTGACGCCCTTCGAAGCATTAAAAGACGCTTACTTGGTCGCTCTCAGCTACTCGGTTAGTCACCTAGTCTGTGAGTTATTTTGTTAGTAATTTAGTCTGTCGGTCAGTCAGTTAGTCAGTCTGTCACAAAGTTGGGTGAGTTAGGCCATCTGTTACTTGCACTAATGCCGTGTGCCCGCCCACCAGTGCCGGTGTGGGACGCAGCGGCGTGTTCATCACGCTCAGCATCGTCCTGGAGAGGATGAGGTATGAGGGCGCCGTCGACGTCTTCCACACGGTCAAGACCCTGAGGACTCAGCGGCCCGCCATGGTGCAGACAGAGGTAACCATTGTGTACTCGTATTGTCTGTGCACATACAGTTTGTTGATAAAGTTCATGCGTTTTAACGTAGATGCTATTTGTTAGCTCGTCTATGACATTTTACATTGTGTGTTAGCGTCGAGCCAATGGAAGGCAAAGTCGTGTGGTGGTTTTAAATACACAACGTTTACTTACCTTTTATTAACATTTAGTTTGACTCCCAACTTCATCTGGGAGCAGCAATAAACAACTTTTATGCCTTCAGGACCAGTATCAGCTGTGCTACCGGGCCGCTCTGGAGTATCTCGGAAGCTTTGACCACTATGCAACATAACGAGCACTCTTCTGCCAGCCATGCCGACTACGCTGCGCCCACAAGCCGCTGCCCGCGATTCTGGGCAGGAGGGACTGACTCCCAAATCCTGGCGAACCCTTCCGGGCCCTCGTACACTCGTCGCCCCTTCGTTGAGCTTGTACAAATAACTTTTGATCACGTCTTAATCTTTTCACTTTCTATAAGCACTGCACAGGACATGTCTTTTTCAACATGCGTATATTATGATCATGACTATTATTATGATGAAACTCACCTGCTGCTACTTTGTTTTTTCTATCATAGACATGATGATACTCTAATGTTACTTTTATTGTTTTTTTGGTGGGGGGTGTCATCACACTCTGATGATAGAGCACCACCTACGAATGGATCAAACACAAACGTTTTGGCTGGGAAATGCTCAACGGGATGTTGAGCCACAGCAAGTTTGATTGCACTTCCTGTTATTCGTAAGTGAGACATGGCCTAGAGGACAAGAAACAAGTCCTGAGATTTCAGGATTTTAGAAAGCTATAATAATAAAACAGAGGATACTAAATGACGTGTCACCTCAAAGTTGGGAAATATAATTTGCGCGTCTTAGTGACTTTTCGTCGGGGCGGGAGGTCAATGACAGCGCCTCAGTCATCGATGGATGAGACAGGATACATTAAGTTCAATAAATCTCTATATATTTTATGTTGTTTCGCATATGTGATCTCTCTATTTTTAAATAAAAAATTATACAAATGAAAGGCCATGAAAATCCTGTTCAGACTCTTCATTCCATTTCACTGGCATGTACGTCTATTTATTTATCTATTAATTGACAGTATGTTGTCAGTGCCCAAATGCACTGGAGATTGCATAGGACACGACATACATTGCTGTGTAGCTATTGTAACATATTACTCTGATCGAACGTAGTCATAGCCTGAAACTAGTTGTCTCAATGTGTGATGAAAAAGTTGAATGGAATCCAAATTGGGGAAGGGGACAATACACTAACAATGAAAGACAAAAAAATGAAAGACAGTACACTGACCTACAATAGTTAATTGTATATATGTACACATAGATTTACCCAGATAATTGTTTTGCCTTAATTAGTTTGGTGCACATAAAACAATCACATTATCTGTATTAAAAAAGGAGCCTTCTGATTGGATGTCACACTCAACAGCCCCTCCCCTTTTGTCATGTAAACAAACCCACACTGGGCATGCGTCACCGCCGTAATGGAGGACCGTCTTTTCTACCAGGACTTCGCGTCTATCTTTCTACTCCGTTAACTCGCGGCCTGTTAGGCCGAGCGTCACGTCCCCGTTGCTTCTCACGTAAGTCATTTTGGACGCTTTTGCATGAGGTTTGCGCACGGGAAAGTGTGAGCAAAAGCAAGTTTTGCAGCGTAGAGAGACTGCAAGCAACAAGCTGTTTGCTAGTTGGGCTAACTTGCTAAGCGAGGGCAGCTGTCACTTTCCAATGCGCTCACATCGCGATTCTTCCCCTTTTAAGCGTTCCGCTTCTCACACGCGGACGAGTTTTTATTGCACACTTTGTATTGCTTCACGTACGTCTCGGACTCTTTTTACTTCCGAGTTGATTTTGTCTTTAGATTGCAAATCAGGCTGTCCTTAACCGTTAGCATGTTTAGCTAGCCAAATATTTTTCCGAGGAGCTTTGCTCTAACTGGGCCACAGTCGTTGACAGACACACCCGTCAGCCAATCGGAGTTGGGCTTGAGTTTAATTGGCCGACTCAAGGAGGCGGGCTCGTTAGCGATTGGACGTTTTGGTAGTGTGGCGTTTTAGCGACACCAAGTTCGTGTTTGTTTTTTTTACTTCATCGGCGGAACTTTTAGACTTGAGTGTTCTTTCGCTTCTGTCTGTAGCACTCACCATTTTTGTTTAAAAAAAAAGCAGAGGATTTGGCTCGATTGGGTTAGGTAGAAAAAATGACAGACCAATTTTGACGGTACCGACATACGACGTTTTGAGGTTACATTCAAAACACTGAACTAGTTTTATCAGTCTCTCACTTAATAAATGCCATTGCTGTTTGTTTTTTTTCTTACGTAGCATCATCATAATGTGTTGAGTTACACCTGTCTTAATTTCCTGCAAATGAGACACTGTTGGTGTCCAATTTTGTGGCTGTATTTGACTTGCTCGCAAGTCTAAAGGGGGAAAAAAAAACAGCTATTCGACAGACTTGTTTTTGGCAAAACTTGCAAATGCTATATTTTCCAGCTGCCAGCAGAAAGAGGACATCCCACGATGAGCGGGGACTCATCCGCCCAGGGTCCGGCCCCTTGCAGGATCATGACGTTCACGCCATCTATGGAGGACTTCCGAGACTTCCGCCGCTACGTGGCCTACATGGAGTCTCAGGGAGCGCACCGAGCCGGGATGGCCAAGGTACGTAGAGCGGCTTTGACTCCTCCCCGGTCGAACGTCCCGCTGACACGTTTCCCGGTGCAGGTGATCGCGCCCAAAGGCTGGAGGCCCCGGAAGACGTATGACGACATGGACGAGCTGGTCATTCCTGCTCCCATCCAGCAGGTGGTGACGGGCCAATCGGGACTCTTCACACAGTACAACATCCAGAAGAAGCCCATGACCGTGCAAGAGTTCCGCAAGACCTCCAACTTGGACAAGTAAGCTTTGCATATAACAAGCTAGAGTAGAATAAGTCTTTATCACATGCTATTCACATACAGACGTGTATACAAGTATTCCAATTCGATACTAAATGCGTTTTTATACAGAATTGATTGGAAACAACAGCAGTTATAGTCAGCAGCATTATATGTAGCTGATGGTGGACGTTTCTCCCCCCTCAGGTTCTGCCATCCGCAGTATGTGGACTTTGACGAGCTGGAGCGTAAGTTTTGGAAGAATCTAACGTTCAATCCGCCACTTTACGGAGCCGATGTCAGCGGGAGTCTCTACGACCCGGTTGAGTAGCTGGCGGGTCTGGGCCACGGACTGGACCGGGTGGCGGTCTTGCTGAGTGATTTGTCGCTTCGCAGGACGTGAGCGAGTGGAACATCGGCCGCCTGGACACCATCTTGGACACGGTGGAGCACGAGAGCGGCGTAAAGATTAAAGGAGTCAACACGCCTTATCTTTACTTTGGCATGTGGAAGGCTGCCTTTGCCTGGCACACGGAGGACATGGACCTATACAGCATCAACTACTTGCACTTTGGAGAGCCCAAGTCCTGGTACGAACCCTCATTGTTGTCTCACAAGCTCCTCTGTTTGTTTGGTCCCCCCCCCCCCCCC
>NW_017804912.1:209680-222975 GCF_001891065.2 Hippocampus comes
TTTTTTTTTTCCAAAGCTCCCCCTTTTTTTTGGCCCCCCCCCCCCCCAATCCAACATTCAAACGTCACTTCCTGTAATGGTCACATGATGTATTTTCGTTAAAGCCATACACGCACCAATACGCGGTTTCACACGTCCACACTCGGTCGGCACAGTGCTGACACATCGGTGTTGTTCGTCCCCTCACGAGCTCATCTGTTGTTGATGTTCTGTTTTGACCAGGTACGCCGTCCCGCCGGAACACGGGAGGAGATTGGAGCGTCTTGCCAAGGGTATGTACTGCCCTTCATTTTGATAAAGAGGAAGGTGTTCCTCTGATGTGTTTTTTGCGCCCTAGGTTTCTTTCCTGGCAACGCCCAAAGCTGCGAGGCCTTCTTGCGCCACAAGATGACCTTGATCTCGCCGTCCATCCTCAAGAAGTACGGAATCCCCTTTGAAAAGGTGACGCTCGCTTCTGCTTTTCAGCCGACACGCGACATGAATCCTAAACAGCGGGATCGCCTCCAGTATGTTCCCTTATTCAGCTTGTGTTTTTGGTCCCGCTCGGGCGTGAATGGCGCAGGTGACACAGGAAGCGGGCCAGTTTATCGTCACCTTCCCGTTCAGCTACCACGCCGGATTCAACCACGGCTTCAACTGCGCCGAGTCCACCAACTTTGCCATGCAGCGCTGGATCGACTACGGCAAACACGCCACGCTGGTATGCCGCCGACCGTCGTGACGATAAGCGGTTCCGATAACGGACGGATGGATCGGTTAACCGATTAAACAACAACAAAATGTTACTGATTTTGTTTCACTTAAAAAATAAATCAAAACAGTGAATGTGTTTCAAAATGGAATGATTGAACATCATTTAATTAAGTAACTGATTTATTTGCCGCGGCACGGTGGACGATCGGTCAGCACGCAGTCACAGTACAGAGGTGCAGGGTTCGATTCCGGCTCCGGCCTCCCCATATGGAGTTTCCATGTTCTCCCCGTACTGGTGTGGCTTTTCTCCGGGTACTCCGGTTTCCTCCCGCATTCCAAACAATTGTCCCGAGGCGTGATTGTGAGCGCGGATGGTTGTTCGTTTCTGTGTGCCCTGCGATTGGCTGGGCACACAGCCAATCGAAGACTTGACACGCATCATCGCCGCGATTCAAATGTTGCGCTGGTTTTCTCGTCACATTTCTGCCTTCTTGTCCGGCCGCAGTGCTCGTGCCGCCAGGACATGGTGAAGATCTCCATGGACGTGTTTGTGCGCAAGTTCCAGCCGGAGCGCTACAAGCTTTGGAAGGCGGGCAAGGACAACGCTCCCATTGACCATGCCGAGCCCACGCCGGAGGCCGCCATCTTCCGAAAAGAAAGCCCGACTCCCGGCGAAGACGCGGGCGACTGCGACCGCCCGCCCGCTAGGTAAGCTAGTACGTGGACGGGTTGCCGTCCTGCCCTGTCTTGACGGACGTCTCCGCGCCTCAGCCCAAAGGCTCAGACAGCCACGAAGCGACCGCTCGATGCCGCCGAGGACATCAAAGGCGAATTGGCTCAAGAGGAGGCGGAGCCCAAGAAGGCCAAGATGGAGGCTCCCGCCCAAGTCGAGCCAGACACGCACGGTAATGAATCATTTTGGGTTTGACTGTTTAAAACATTGTTTTAACGCCATGGCAAGAAATTGTGAACAAAGACCCTATTTTCTGATACAGATGATGATGGGTCAAATTGTTGAAGCTTAGCGCCAACTACCGCCAACGATGACAGATTTCTTGGCTTCGGTATCGGTGGCTGGGATTGGCAGCCTCCATGAGCACCCGATACGTTCAAATAAGACCAGTATGGGCCGGACATCCATACCTGGTAGTCGCCTATCCCTAATTTGGATTTGTTGAAATTTAGAGAAAAAAAAAATCTAATAACAGTTTAAAAAGGGAATTATATTTGAAAGATTTTTAATGACATATTTTTTAATATGTTCAATTTGACATAAAAAAAAAATTCAACCTAAATTATAAATTAAAAGTTTAGTTTTTCTAATTTAACAAAAAATATTTTCAATTACATTTTTAACACACAAGCACTTAAAGGAAATACGTCGCTCGGAAAAGCCAAAGAAAAGCTTTGTGCCTTGTTGAACGGAGGCCTAATCTTGTTGATTATTTTTCCCAGATCAGACAGTCAAATTGGAGTTCAAGCCTCAGAAGACAGAAGAAATTGAAAAAGAGAACCAAGAAGAAGAAAAGCCTGAGAGACGAGAAAGTTCACCAAGGAAAGAGGACGAGGAGGAGGTTGAGCCTGCCACAAACCATGCGCCCGAGCCCGCACAAAGCCAGGCGGTTCCGCCGAGCTCGGCGGAGGTGGGCGGTGAGGACCGCGGTCCGAGCGGCGGCGGCGGCGTGTCGGCACACAAAGCGTTCCAGAGGACGCTGAGCCCTGCCGATGTCCTGCACGTGCACAGTTACGCCAAAGGAGACTATGCCGAGGAAGAGGCCGCGCCCAAAAACGAAAACGACGACGATGGCGGCAGGGGCCACAAAGACGTCAACAAAGTGAGTCCTGATGATGTGAGCCATCTTTCGGGTTCAATCCGAACCGTGACTTTCCCGGCTTCCCATTTAGTGTCAACGGTTGGAAAAAGCTAATCCCTGTGCATAAATTGCAGCTCGAATGTTTCAATTTTTTTTTCATGAAGTGGGTAGAAAGGGGCGTGGCATCACTGAGATCCACATCGGCGCCGGCGTCAAGTGTGAAGCATAAACTTTTTCCAGGGGATGCGAAAGGCGTGTCAAATAACCATACGGTTTGTGACCAGCAGAGGTCAGAAGAGGCTCGAGGCGCCGCGCGGCAGAATGATCTGGGCCAGCTCCCCGGACACCACCCGCTCATCAAGGACAGCGATGAAGGTGCGCCCGCGGGACCGCAAACGTTTGGTGCATGTGGTCCATTTGTCAGATGTGTCCGTGTGTGTGTGTGTGTGTCAGAAGCTCCAGACGAGGCATCCCCTGTGGCGGAGGGGGGCCTGGAGGGGGAGAGCTGGGCCAAGCCTCTGGCCCACCTGTGGCAGAGTCGACCCCCCAACATGAAGAAGGAGCGCGAGTTCAACAGGAGGGCGGGCTCCAAGCCGCCCTACTGCTCCGTTTGCTCGCTCTTCATCGCCTACCAGCAGGTACGCCGCGACTTCAACCTTGTCCTCATCCTCAGCGTCAACATTCTACCCGTTGATTTTTTTTTTCCCCTCCTCTCTCGCTCTGTTGGACCAATTTCATGTCCTATTTTTTTGTATGTTTTTGTGTGAGAAGAAAGTCAGATCAGAAAGAGTTTTTTTTGGGGGGGGGGGTCCTTCACCCCCCCCCCCCCCAAACCCCCCCCCCCAAAAAAAAAAAAACTTGCGAGAAGCAATGTTGGATTTTTCCAGGACTATAATCGTCTTTCAAACAACTTGTACTTTTCGAGAACAGTAGTTCTGGTGAAAAGTTGTGACGCCGTCCTGTTTCCAGACGGAAGGCGCGAGCGGCACCAATGCGCCCGTCATGGCCGCGAATGGGCACATGCGCACCAAGCCGCTGATCCCGGAGGCGTGCTTCGCCACCACCACCGAGGAAGACTCGGAGTGCGAGGAGCCGCCGGCGACGCCGCGTCTGGAGGAAGACGGGACCAGCCTCCTGGTCAGCTGCTCGCACTGCAGCGTCCGCGTCCACGCCAGTCAGTCAGCGTCACCGCCGCCGCCGCCGTCGCCGCCGTCGTGACCGTCTCGAGGGCGGCAGGGTGACTTCTGGGCATTTTGTCCCCTTCCAGGTTGTTATGGAGTCGATCCTGCCAGTGTCAGCAAGGACTGGAAGTGCGCCCGCTGCAAAGCCAACGCCATGACGGAGGTGAGCGCACCCGCCGCCGTACAAGAGCCTGAACATTTCGCACCACAAAGCAGAAAAAAAAAATGTTTTCGCCATCATAACATTTTGTTAAAGGAAATGTTTTTTTTTTCGAGGAAAAAAAAAAGTGTCCGAGACTGAATTAGTCTCACATTGAATGAAGTGGGGGTTTTTTTAATTCAATGTTTTTTTTTAGATTAAAAATTTGAGTTTTCCACTGACGGATTTTTCTGAAAATATCTTGAAGTTATATTTTTTTTTCAACAGCTACTTGACTCAGGTTGTGTAATTAGAAGATTTGAATTCCTATTATGTAAGAAATTCAACTTTTCAAGGAAAAAAAAAATCAAAATATAATTTTTCCAGATTAACATGTTTCTCAAGATTAAAAATTGGATGATTTCGGGGAAAAAAGATTAAAAAAATATTTATAAATGATTTATATATATATATATATATATATATATACTCTGCAGACCAACGGTTTTGGTGAATTTATACTGTGTTGATATATATATATATATATATATATATATTTTTTTTTTTTTTTGTTGTTTTTTGTCCAGTGACCAGAATTAAGTATTTTTCCAGAAGGAATATGTAGCTTCTTTTTTTTTAAACAAATTTAAACTAGGTTTTCATCAAATCATAATTTTAAAAAGTCAATAGACATCATTTTTTTTTCCGAGAGAAGTGCAGAATGAGAGCACACCTCCGACAAACAAAAAGCCTTCGGATGGGCTTTTTATTTATTGTTATTTATCACCAACATCTAAATAACATGTCCACGTACTGTATATGGAAGCACGCTAGTTTTTTTTTTTTTTTTTTTTTCTGCATTTCAGAACTGCTGCTTGTGCTGTCTGCGGGGGGGCGCGCTGCAGAAGGCCAACAACAACAAGTAGGTTTGTTTTGTGCTTTTGTCTGCCGTTGAAAGGTCAGCGCGTCGCCCCCATGTGGACTAACGGGCGGGCTCGCTGCGGCAGGTGGGTGCACGTCCTGTGCGCGGTGGCCGTGCTGGAGGCTCGCTTCGTCAACGTCACGGAGAGAAGTCCTGTGGACCTGAGCGGCATCCCACTGCAGAGATTTAAACTGGTGAGGATTGGGCGAGGGGGGGCAGTGAATAGAGAATATGCGGTGAACAATGTTTGAGTTGGTCCTCACGACCGAGCGATGTCTTTTCAGAAGTGTTACTACTGCAAAAAGCGTATGAAGAAGGCGTCGGGCTGCTGCGTGCAGTGTTCGCACGGGCGCTGCCCCACCGCCTACCACCCGACGTGCGCGCAGGCCGCCGGCGTGCTCATGCAGCCCGACGACTGGCCCTTCGTCGTGCACGTCACTTGCTGCCGACACAAAGGACCCTCGCACATCCAGGTCAGCGTGCCCGCGTTTTTTAAATTAAAGACTCCTTTTTTTTTTGTATAAAGCTAGTAGTTTTTTTTCAAGATCAAAAAAAGTCATACTACAGCAGTACTGTTTTTTTTTTTTTTTTTTTTTTTTTTTTTTTTTTTTTTAGGGAAAAGTTTAAAATTGATAAGGGGAATAAAAGTTGTTCCCAGAAATTTTGAATAGAGGATATTATTCAAGTTATTTTGAAAATACAGTCATGTTATGTTTTCAAGAATGATGTATTTTTTTCAAGGAAAAGATGTATATTCTTAAGCGTGGGTAAAAAAAAAAAAAAAAGTAGAAACATTTGATAGACTAAAGTCAATTTCTTTTTGAGTCGCGTTTTCTCCAGAAAAATAATTGTAAAGGCTGTTATCGAGAAAAAGATGTATATTCTTGAATTGTCAGACTTTTTCCAGAGAGTCTTACTGAATGAAAACCCATTGTGGTTTTTTTCCGACAATCACTTTCTATTTTGAGGAAAAAAAATTGGACTGCATATTTTGGATAAAAAGCCAGAACAGAAGGAATTTCTGGCAAGTAGTGGCCGTGTGGCTCAACGATTGGCCGTGTTTTGCCTCGCCGCGCGTCAGCGCAACAAGGCGGCCATGCAGGAGCTGACGGTGGGCCAGAAGGTGATCTGCAAGCACAAGAACGGACGCTACTACCAGTGCGACGTGGTGCAGCTCTCCAAGGAAACCTTCTACCAGGTCAACTTTGACGACGGCTCCTTCAGCGACAACCTCTTCCCCGAGGACATCGTGGTGGGTCTTCCTTTTTCCGCACCCGCCCCGCACACACACACACACTTGAGTGCGGGAAAGGCGTCAAAGCGCGCGTGTGCCCTGTGACCCGGCAGAGCCGCGACTGCGCCCAGTTGGGTCCGCCCCCCCAGGGCGAAGCGGTGCAGGTGCGCTGGCCGGACGGCTTGGTCTACGGTGCCAAGTTTGTGGCGTCCCGCGTCGTCCAGATGTACCTGGTAGGAAATTCAACCCAACCGTTCCACCACGGGTGTCAAACCCAAGGCCCGGGGGCCGGATGTGGCCCGCCACATCATTTTAAGTGGCCCGCGAAAGCAAATCAAAGGTGACGACTTCCATGATACTTGCCAAAATGTGTACCAAAACTTCAAATTTTCACATGTAAAAAATCCGTGACATATTGTAAGCATTTTCTTGTTTCCAAATCCCTCATTAGAGTTACTTTAACAACAGTTGGATAAAACGTTATTCTTGACTTCTTTATATAGTTTCAGTCATCACGGCCCTCCAAAGGAAACGGGAATTATAATGTGGCTGGCGACAAAAATGGGTTTGACACCCCCTTGCTCCACCTGTCTCCCCGTATGTTCGAATTATCGATTTATTTATTTATAACCTCTTTTCATGCGAGTGAATCTTTACGTGCTTGACGTAAACGTGTCGAAAATGTGAGTCGTCGTGAGCGGCTGTCACGTGACGGCCGCGTGTGCCCGCAGGTGGAGTTCGAGGATGGCTCTCAGCTGACGGCCAAGCGGGACGACGTCTACTCGCTGGATGAGGAGCTGCCCAAGAGGGTCAAGTCCAGGCTGGTGAGTGGCCGCCCCCGTCGAACAAGATCCCACCACTGTGGTCTACGTACGAAATGACAGCTGATAGTTGATGAGTTGTCGTCGTCGTTCCCGGGAGCGACTCGAATTATGAATCCCAAACACGCGGCAGTTCACCATTTCATCGTATCGTCTGTAACGCCGCCGCCATGTTTGTGCGCAGTCCAAAGCGTCGGACATGCGCTTCGACGGCATCTTCGAGGGGAAGGAGATCATCCGGGAGTCCAAGAGGCAGCGGGTCATCAACTCGCGTTACCGCGGCGACTACATCGAACCGGTCATCTACAGAGCCATTATGGAGTAGCTCACCAGTGAGGTGACCTGCTCCCACCGCCAGGACCACTTGGGACTCCTTTTTTGTAACTTTTTTTTTCAAAAATCAGGACTTTTTTTATTCTTCTAAACAGAGGTAAGGGCAGTATTTTTTTTTTCTCCTTCTCCAAAAGGAGAAAAAGGACGGCAAAGTATTTCATTTCATTGACCTCACATTTGTTTCCGGGAAAGTGTCTTCACGCCGTTCGACGCCTCTGACATCATGCACTTGCGAAAGCCCACACATGGGAACAAATTGTCCACATTACCTGGGCACATAATGCGGATGCGGACTGGCTGTCGACTTCTATGTCTGGTGAAGCAAATGAAGCACACCTTTGCAAGAAACTTTATTGAGAAAAAGGTGCGCTCCATTTGCTGAAATAACAGTGCCGACTTAGACCAGTTCAATTTGGCCGCAAATTAGCATTTTGTGCGCAAGTTTTTTTTTAAATCTTGTCAACATTTTTAATCCAACCCCCCACACCATGTGTGGGGCTCGGTGTTTTTTCACCAGTTCACATGACGGCATGCGCGCTCTGCTAATCCCAAACGCAGGTGTGCGCGGTTGTTTTTTTTTAAACCTGTACAGTACTTGGTGCTTTTCAACGCCTTTTTTTTTTTTTTACACAAAAAAATCCATAAAGCAATCATGACCACGTTAGCTTTGCCGCCCGCCTAGCTTGTCACGGATACATTTTTAAAAACGTGTATATTAGATTAAAATTTAAATATGTATGTGCCATTAAAAAAGGAAAAAAAGCAGCTCCGCTGACAGCAAGGCGATAAACAAGCTTAGCTAAGCTAACGTACCCTAACGTGTCATTGTGCCTGATGGGCGCCCCCCCCTCCCCAATGTGTCACAGATGCTATTTTTTCTACCACAAACAGAAACGTTTTTTAAAAGATTTGACTTTTTTTAATGTCTTCCCTTCCACTTTGTAATTTAAATTGAAAGCGCTTTTAACTTTTAGCAGGGCAGCTTGTGTAGCTTTGGCGAGAGATTATTTTTTTTTTTTTAAAGAAATGTATGTCTTTTGTAAAAGATGTTTGTGTGTAAATGTCAAAATACACTTCCAGATATTCAACGATTTTGTAAAAGTTGTTTCAGTTTAAAAAAATTATATAGAGAGAGATATAGATAGATAGCATTCAGACCACTGTCTTTTTTTCAACATTTTTTTCCAGCTGTCTTTTAGGCTATGTTAACATTGCAGCTCAATTCTAATCTACATTGTTGAACAAGTTGGGATATGTCGTCAATAAGCGTTTTTCATCAGGGGAGGGGAAAGTGAAAAAAACAAAACAAAAAAAACCCCACACAAATAGGTGAATGTCCAGATCCTGAAGAGTATGCAGAGGTCTCCATTGGTTTGAGTACATCAGTCAAAGTAAAACTGAGAAAAAGTGTTATTTCAGAAGTGTGTTCGACACAAAGCAGCCCCCCCGCGTCGTTCACTTGACGTCCAGCTTGACTTTGATGTTCATGGCGGCCAGCTCGGCCACAAAGTAGCGGAAGACGTAGGGCACGGACACCGACTCCACCGAGTCGCTCTTGCCGCAGAGCGTGCAGACGGTGCGGCGGTGGCGCGTGGACGACCACGAGGGCGGCGGCCTCTCCAGCAGCGGCGACAGCAAACTGCCGCAGTCCACGCACACCTGCGCCACCGAGCGGTCGGAGCAGTTGAAGAGGCGGTCGTGCAGCAGGAAGGACGAGCCGTGCGCCAGCAGCGCGTCGCGCTCCATCTCGCCGAAGCGGATGCCGCCTTGGATGTTCCTGCCTCCCACCGGCTGGTTGGTCACCTTGTCGCGTGCCCCCGTCGTACGCACCTGCCAGTAAAACGGTGGTAAGTTTGCGGGAATGAGCTGGCCTTCAAATCTTCACAGGCCCGCCTCGAATGACCTCGCCTCAACAAGAGAAACGGATAAAACGGTCCGAAATCAGTGGAAAAAGGACAACTGACCCATAATAATAATAATAAATAAATAAAATTTAAAACTGTATAGAATTGGAAACTAAGGCTGACAGGCATGTAATCTTTATCCTCTCAGACGAACTAATAATGCGGCTTACTGATGTCTCATGTATGGCGTTTTGTTAGCTTTTGTCAATATATGGTTGGACCATTTTGGTGTTTAAATATACCAAGTTTAATTCTCTTTTGTTTCACAGTAAACTTCAGTTAGGAACGATAAACAGTTTGAAGCGAGCCTGGTTTGCCACTTTGGAGAAGCGTGCGAGTTGTCATTTTCGTTACCTCAAAGTGACACCATTGCCTCCCATTTCTTTACTGCAAGATAGCGAGAACGGGGGCCAAGGAATCATTTTCAAGAATGTCTTTTTCGAAGACACAATGTGCTGAAAGAATGAGTTACGCGATTAAAAAAAAAAAATGTTTGTTTCTATTTCCCCAATCGATAAACGGCAGTCGGAATTGTATCCTGCCAAATAGCCGAATCGGCCTCTGAGAAGGGAAAAAAAAAAAACGTCTCGGTCATGGCCGTGCATTTACCTGGAACTTGTCGGACACCATGTGCCTCAGCCTCTGGTAGTAAACCACACCGATGAAGATGTCGGCCTCCAGCTCGAGGCCGCTGGTGCCGCTGTAGAGGCGCTCGGTTCCGTAATAGTTGTAGCCGGCGGCCCGGAGCGTCTCGCCAAAGTAGTCGAGCGCCGAGTTGTCCTCGGAGAAGACGAAGGGCGTGGCGTCATGGCTCAGCCCGTGCAGGGCGGCCGATTTGCCCGCCATGCTCTCGATCAGCATGCCGATGGTCATGCGCGACGGGAAGCCGTGCGGGTTGAACAGGATGTCGGGGCTGAGGCCGCTCTCGCTGAAGGGCATGTCCTCGGCGGGCCACAGGCGGCTCAGGATGCCCTTCTGGCCGTGACGGCTGGCGAACTTGTCGCCGATGGTGGGGTTGCGAGGCACCCGCATCGTGATGCACACCCGCTTGAAGGAGCCCGTGCCGGTGTCGTTGCCGCAGACCTTGATGTTGTCCACCACGCAGGCTTCGTGGCTCCTGCGGGGAGAGCCGGTTAGCCCCGCTCAAGACAACGCCCGAACCGTCAACGCGATTGCAGGTGAGTCAAGTCGAAAATGAAGCAGTCATGACTCTTTCTCTCGGCACACGAGTGGATATTTAACAAAATGGCGACAATGCAAGAAAGCCCTCATCAAGACCTTGAATTCGAGCTATGACTTGACATCGTTTGGAGCAAAAGGATTTTTTTTGGTGGTTGTTACGGGCTTAAGTTTGGAGATGGTCGAATAAAAAAGGTGTTTGTTTGCTAACGGTTAAAAAAAAAAAAAAAAATTATGTACATATGCTGTGATTATCTGCTGATGCTGAGTTTTCTAAAAAAAAAAAAGCAAAGATTGGTGACGTATCTAAATAACACGCTTCTTTTTGGGACCCTGTAGAGTTGACATTTTGACCTTTCGGAAGAACTTGCGATCCGGTGAGGCTGCGTGCACGGTGAACCAAAATCACTCGTGCTAGAGAGAGAGAGCAGGAGCGAACTCACTTGTAGAAGGTGACGAAGGCCTGGCCGGTGTTCAGGTTGATGTAGCTGTAGAAGGGGTCGCCGTAGCGTAGCATGGCGCCCACCGGGGGGAGCCCGTCGGCGTCCAGTTGCTGGTTAACCTTGGGGTCTCCCGGCTTGGACCCGAACACCACGCCGTCCTGGCCCCGCGCCTGCGTGGCCAGGTCCACCATTTCCGTCTTGTAGATGCAGCCGTGAGCGAAGCCGCGCTCCCATGACGACTTGTTCACGATCTGGCCAGCAGGGGGCGCACAAAAAAAAAAAAAAAACAATGGAAGGTTTTTAGTCGCGGGAATTAGTGAAGGAGTCCATGCTACTGAATCACGATGAACCCGATTTTGATGTCCAGGGAACCATTCACATATTTTCGGCTCCAACTAACAATTACATTAATAATGCCTTAATCTGATTCTTATTTTTTTGGGGGGGGGGCAACACAGCGGACGTGTAGCAAGTCGCAACGTGCCGGGCACTGCTGACCATGGCGTCCTCCATGTCGTAGCCGCTGTAGGAGATGACGGCCACCACGGCGTTGGTGCCGCTGGGGTAGTTGTCCAGCTGGTAACGGTCGTACATGGACGGGCGCACCAGCGGGCTCTGCGGCGTCTGCAGCCGGTACAGCTTGTTGTCCGAACGCTCCCGGAAAGCGTGAAGGGGGAAGCCCATCGTCTGCTTACCTGGAGACGGCGGCGACGGCGGCGCAGTCACACAGTCACAACCGGGAAAAGCTTCGTGCGTGAAGCCCGTCCGATCCCGGCACTCACCCATCTGGCACTGGTACATGTTCCTGGGACTCTGGTTGTGGTCCGAGTAGGGGATGAAACTGGCCACCACGCTGAGCATGCTATGCGGGAAGAGTTCCTGGTGGCTGCTGACGCCCGCCTCCACCTCCGCCTCCGTCACGGCCACGTTGATGTAAAGCTGGCCGAGAAACGGCAACGTATTTAAAAAGAGAAAGAAAAAGGTGCTCTCGCGTGTGCTTGGGCTTTGCTTGCAGCTTACCTGCTCAAATGTTCCGATGAGCTCCTGCTTGCCGAGCGCCAGGTTGCGCACGGGGCGCACCATGCGGCACGGCGTGGTGAACAGGAACAGGCCCGGGTACAAGCTGGCTTTGCCCGTCTTGGGCACCAGAATTATCTCGGTCCAGGGAGGAACCTTCTTCTCTCGCAGAACCTGGAGGAAGAACAGGCTCACTGCGGTTGCAAAGGCGCAGGAAAATTCACAGTCGAAGTTTCCGCAACGTTTCCAGAAGCCAAAGGAGCACGGCGCTCAGGAAGATTGCAAAAAGCCGTGCAATTTGGCGTACCTTGAACCTTCGCAGCGAGTCCACCAAGCCGGGGGCCGCGCGGGCCTCCACCCAGCCCACCACGGCGCCGTCCAGCAGGACCGGGTAGCAGTCGTCGTAAGGGCCGGCGGGGGCGGCGTCGGCGGGGGCCACGCCCAGCGAGCAGAGGAGGGCGGGCAGCCCCACGGTGGGCGCGGACGCCGTCACCACCTGGCAGCTGGCCGTCATGTGGTTCATGAGGCCGCAGGGCTCGCCGTCGGGCGTGTGCACGGGGCACAGGAAGCCCCAGGACTCGGGCAGCAGCTTGCGCACCGACGTGGTGCGCATCTTGGTGAAGGCGGCGCCGCGGTGCACGCAGCGGAAGTGCGACAGGTAGCGGATGAAGTTGAGCTTGTCGGCCACCACGCACAGGCCCGTGTTCTGCAGCATGCCCAGACCTGACACGAGGACAGAGAGGCCCGCTCACAACGGCACACCTCCACTTGACATCGCATAGCCTAGAAAGACGGACTTGGAACTCAAACCCTGTGGCCAAACCCTCATTTAAACCTTAAAAAAATCGTGTCGTAAAACCGACATTTCAAACCCCAGCCATTGCTTGGAATAGGACCAAAACCCTCCTTCAAAGCTTCATTTGAAGCTTCACCTTGCAGTGTTACTTTGAAACCTCCCCCCTGTCTTGAAAGCTTCATTTGAACCCCTTCCCTTCGTTTGAGAGCCTGACCCTGCCTGCCCAAGTCCGCTTTGCAGGCTGCTGCGGAAGCCGGAAGACAGAAGGCGGCGCTGACCCGTCTTGGAGCTGAGGTTGCCGGTGGCCAGCAGGTACTCGAAGGGTTTGGTGACTTCGCTTCCCATGTTGAACATCTTGATGATGTTTTCCGCCGTCCAGCCGCCCTTCAGGCGATTCGATCGCTTGGCCATCGCCGACTTGATTGACAGCAGCCACGCCCACATCTTCTCCTGCCGCACCGCACACGTCAGTCATTTTTACGCCACAACGTTTGGGCTCGAGGGCCACTTCAGTTTTTTTCACCAATGAAATACAATACGATGAATAACAATGAAAAGGCAATTCTTTCACGCGGCTTCTCATTTGGAAGCGCTGGTCACGATTGACGGGGCAAACGGCGCTGACCTTGAGGAACATGAGGTAGAGCTGCCCCGGCGTGAGGACCTCCTGGCAGGCGATGCCGTCCGGGTTCTCCTCCAGGCTCTCCCGCTTGGCGAAGCTGAACAGCTTGCGGCACATCAGGCACAGCAGCCGGAACTTCTCCAGGCCCGTCTGCAGGTGGATGCAGATGCACTCGCTGCGGGGAGACCAAAGGCGTT
>NW_017804912.1:223043-263043 GCF_001891065.2 Hippocampus comes
CTCGTCAGGGGCGTACTCCAGCAGGAAGTCGGCGCACTGCTGTTCGCTGTACCACTCGGGCAGGTTGAGTTTGACGCGGAAGCGCCGTCCCAGGTAGTCCAGGACTTTGGAGCGCGACGTGCAGCCCTGCTCCGACACCAAGCGCAGCATTTCGCAGGCGCAGCTGCGGTACAGCGAGTTCTCCTCCGCACCTTTGATCAGCTCCGAGAAAATCTCCGCATCGCTCAGGTCCACCAGAGCCTGCAACGGAGACGTTGGCGGCAAGAAATTACAACGGCCTGGAAACCTGAATGTGAAGCCTTCACGCATGCAGACGCCCCAATCCGGATTTAAAAATTGTCATGATAAACCCTAACCTGAGCTTTAGACGCAAATGTGAAACTCTCCTACTTGATGAAAGCCTAATCGTTTGAAACACAAATATCGACTCGAAACCCTACTTTGAAACCTTAACATTGTTAGAAACCCTACTTTGAAATGCAAAAAAAAATCTTGAAGCTCTACTTTGTTAATCAAGCATAACCACATCACTGGCTTTAAACTCTAAAACCCGAACTGAAAATTCCTATCTTAAAACCTCCATCTGAAACTCAACCCCTGCTCCGGAGACGAAGCGTGTCGAAACTTTTTTTGGGGGTCGCGTACCTTCAGTGCGAAGCCGAGCGGCAGAAAGTAAAGTTCCTTTTGGTATATGAAGTTGAGCATGACGGTTCCGTTGTCCAGGTAGTGAAGGTTCATGTTGACCGCCGTGTGCTCCCCCTTTATGCAGCGCATGGACAAACCTGCCAGGAGACAGCGTGAAAACATGCAGGGACAACCCACCAACAAAAGCCCCATTTTAACGCTGCCAACAAAAATGGCCTTGTCTCTGCAATGCTCTTTGTGCCAATGGTACTGATGCAGAGTCGGGGACAGTCCATCCAGCAAAAGGTACAATCAGAGCCTTAATCAAGACAGGACAGTGTGAAAGGGTAAAAAAAAAAAAAAACCTGGACGCAGGTTTCACTGCACTACACAGTGCAGATAAAGTGTTCAGATAATGTCACACATCACACCAAATGCCGGTGATTGAATGAAGGTGACTTTGACGGGCGGTGTGAAAGGGGCTGAAGAGAGTAGGGTGTTTACCGTACTGCGTGTAGCCCTGGCCTCTGCTCTTCCACTTGGGTCGTGACATGGCGATGGGGTAGTTCCTCCGGGGCATGATCAGCATGCGGATCACCTTCTCGATGCCGTTCACGATGAAGTAGCCGCCCATTTCCTTAACACCGCGCAGACGTCATGGAATTATTCAAAACCCTACTTTCAAACCCCAACCAAGATATGAACAACTCTTTGTTCAAAACCCTAACATTGGCTTGAACTGTGAACCTTTGAGTAAAACCGCAAATGTGAAACCCCAACCTTTGCTCTAGGCCTTCATTTGAAACCCTAACCCTGGTTTGAAACCCTAAATTCGAAGCCCTAATCCTTGCTTCAGACCATAACTTGAAACCCAACACATATTTGAATCACTAAACGAGCCTCAACATAATTTCAAAGTAACCCTTGTGTGAAATTCTCAGTCATACCCTAACCCTACCCTACTTTGAACGACTATCCATTGTTTTAAACCCTAACCTTGACTTGAAACCCTAATTCAAAACCTCAGCCCTTGTTTGAAACCCTACTTTGAAACTCTAGCCTTTAGTTGAAACGCTAAATGACACCTCGTACCTTAATTTGAAACCCAAACAAATATTAGAAACCCTCATCCCTATTTGTAAGATTACCTTGAATTTGAAACCCTACCCAAGGTGTGAAACCCTGCTTTGAAAGCATAAACCCAGTTTGAAACCCCAAGTGGAAAGCCCAACGGGCGCTGGAAAGCCCACCTCGGCCTCTTCGTGGTGTTCCACGAGCTGCTGCGGCGTCATCCCGTGCAGGTTACACAGCTTGGACTTGACCATGATGGGAATTTGCCCGAGCACCTGCTTGATGATCCCTTTTGGAACGCCGTCCACCGACCAGCTCACGTCCGCCTGGATGCATGCAAAGTCGCAGGTAAAAAATTAGGATACTAAGGATTAACCCGCTTGTACAGTATTCGCATTTTTTAAAAATTGCCCGCCTTTTTTCCATGCCTATGTCACTGTGCGGCGGCGCCCACGTCACTCACCACTATCTTGCCCTTGTACGAGCATCGCCTGCCGCGACACTCTGCCGGGAAGACCCTCATCTCTCGGCACACGCTGGACTTGGACACGGCTGGCGGGTGCACGACGGCCTCCACGAACGCCAGGCCGATGCGCTCGCCGTTCAGCATGAACTCCAGCGGCGGGATGGCCTGATGACACGCCCACAGTCGCTTCGTTAGGTACGACGCAGCTTCACGCGGTATTGACGCCGGCACACGTCATTCGTGTTCAGTGGAGGAAATTTACATTCAAACTCGAATCCTGGCTTGAAACGGTCTTAAAAGCTTTCCTTGAATCACGGACCCAGTCTTGACACCCGACTTTTTGAGAACCCCAAGGCAAGTTTGAATCGTAATCATAATTAAGCCCGAACACCCACACCCTGCCCGTTTTATGAAAACCTAATTTGCGAAATTGACCTGTACAGTTTACTTTAATAATACATTTACGGGTTAAGTATAAGTTGTATAAATAAGGGCTTCATTAAAAATATTGTGTTTAGAAGAGTAAAGTTAGTTAGTTCAGTGTGTGAGACCTGCACAACGCGGCTGAGCCCATCGCCGATGGCATGGTCGAAGGAGTCAATGTGCGTTTTGACCAAGTCCTGCACAGCGCCACATTGGCTCTGTTTGAGCACACCGAAGCTTCCATCCGTGAGGTTCTTCAAACTCGGACCTTCGGCCACATCGTTCCATGCATCCGAGTCGTCCATGCTTGTTTACCACACGTGCGAGCTCGCCCCGGAAGTGCCGATTACGGAAGCCCAAAGCTGCAAATGCGAATTTTGAAATCACATTTGCGTCAGTATTACTTGCACTACAAAAAGTAAAAGAAAATATTAAATATTATAAGAAAATGTGGTTTAGACACTTAGTAATGTGGCAAATATAACTTTCAAGTGCCGTTGCAAATCACTTCTGTGTCGTTTGTCCCAATGTGACTGCCGTACATGCTTATCTTCCGCTTACGGAAGCCGAAACTGTCCTTCGCTTTTGTAATTGTGCTCCACACATTTTCTGTTTTAATTGTTTTTTTTTCCATATTAATAAGTGTGGTAAAAAATAACCAACATTGTAGTAGCTACTTTGTCCGAATAACAATAATACCCTACAGTTAACAAATACATACATTGTGATCTCCCGCCTTGTTTGTCGTGCGCTTTTTGGTGGGCACACAAACAAGTTTGACTAAGTAACATACACCTTATAAAGTAAATAACACATATACCTGGCAAAAAAGACATAACTTTGGGATAAATAAAAGTCTGACATCACTGACAACTTGCTAGTGATTCTTTATTCGTCGCCATGTTTTGAACACAAGATGGCGGTAATGTACAAAATGAAAAGGAAGGAGACCATTGTACTTACTAATTTTTATTTTTATATTATAATTTTAAATAGTACACTTTTTTGATTTTGCTTTCATTTCATCACCGGGTTTTACTTAAAACTGAAGAGAAACACTTAATAACATTTTTCGAGTTTCGGGAAAAAATAACAGATTCTACTTTTGCGGTCATTTTTGAAGGTCCTTATATGTCACCAAGATACTGATAAGCGGACTCGTGAAAATTGTTGCCCCATGACATGACCGTTTCAGACCGTATCCTTTGTTTGAAAACAT
This sequence comes from Hippocampus comes, assembly GCF_001891065.2. Classification (NCBI taxonomy): domain Eukaryota; kingdom Metazoa; phylum Chordata; class Actinopteri; order Syngnathiformes; family Syngnathidae; genus Hippocampus; species Hippocampus comes. Next base: position 226,847 of record NW_017804912.1, read on the forward strand.
CACACTGTTTTGAAAGTCAAAACGTGACATGAAAAAATTGCCCTTGTTTAAAACATCTTGCTGTCAGACAGACTGAAAGTTGGGGGATTTGTGCAATTTTAAAACAATGACGATTATTCAATGATCAAATTAGTTGGTAGCTAACTTGATCATCCATTAGTTGCTGATTCCTTCATTCATTTTTTTGCAGCTCTAATCCAAAACGTTTTCCGATGGCGTCAAGACGTCAAGTGACGTCATTGCTGCGCTCCACGTTGTCGCCCGTAGCGACTTTGGCGAGCGTGTTGCTTCAAGTTAGCCACTCGTCAACATTCCACAGAGATCTAGCCACGATGATTAATCATAATTAATGCGGCAGAAACACGCAAACGTAACTTCTTTCTATTTTTTCTTGTTCTTCTCCCGTTGTCATATTTTTTCAAATACTGTATGTAGAAGCGCACATCTCCCGGGAAACTCCTTCTGCTCATTGTGTGCCCGTCGCTCACGTTCCAGAGATGTGGATGACCGAGTGACGCCATCACGCTGGTTGGGGCCTCACGATCTCTCTCCACTTTGCCATTAAGAAAATAATAATACAGTAATTGTATTTTTGTGTAGTTGTAACTTTTATGAGAAACCACTTTATAAAACCAAAATCACAATTTCTATAAAAATTTTATTCTTGTGCTTGTACAATTTTTTTTCACCAAGTCAAGACATTTTCATCAAAATATTATGCTGTAAAGTCATAATTTACTTCTCGTTCGAAAAATCGAACATGAATAAAATGCAATTTTATTTATGTGAAGGCACAAATATTTTGTACTCGTAATATTATTACTTTGTTTTAAGGTCACCAAAATGTTCTAAATTTGTTTAGCTGTCTGCGGGTTGTCAAGTAAAACTCTAACCCCAAACCCCTAAACCTAACCCTAAACCTTTTCTGAGTAGTCTGTGCGCTTTGCTGCATTATATTGAGTTTGGTGCAAAACACTTTGATTAATTGAATTTACCAAGACAACAGGGGGCGCTACAACCCCAAACTATCTGTTCATTTGAGCCCACATTTCTTCCTAACTTTATTTTGAATAAACTTTACTTTCAAGAAATTGCATCAAACGCTGGAGTGGAGCGCACGGGCTTTCTCCGCCGCGAATTGGAATCCTTGTTTGGGCAACTGAATGTTATTCCAATAATGTCAGTCATCCATAGATGGAGTGACAGGTGACCCACGTCAGGAATGTGGCATCACAGAGAACAACAGACACAAAGAAAGTTCCGCAAAAAGTCCAAAGCGGCAGAACAGGTGTCCTCTATTAAAAGAAGGCCGTTGACCCGGTCGGTGTCGTGAAGACGGCGCGCACAAACACAAAGGAGGCTTCAGCTTCAGCTTTGGTGGTCTCCGCAGCGAAGGAGCTCCCTTCCCTGGCCTCGGCTCTTCTTTCATCTTGCCTCCGCCACCGGGGTGTTTATTCATTCGGTCATCTCGGTTACACCGGATGGCCGCCTCCCGATACTAGATACCATATTGGGCAGATACCGGTTTTATTTGAAGGTATACTTTACTTTGGAGTCAGCCAATCTTCCATTCAGCGGCCCCAGTTGGTCCTGAATGCTGCTGCTCACCTCTTGACTGGCACTCGTAAGAGGGAGCGCATCACTCCTACTCTGGCATTCCTTCACTGGCTCCCAATGTATTTTAGAGTTCTTCTTAATATCCGATTATTTGGTTTCAATTCTTTAAATGGTATCCCCCCCCCACCTTACATCTCAAGTATGAATTTTTTTTTTGCTTGAGCGGCCTTGAAAGTGGAGCCTCTCCAGACTGTGCATTAGTTGTTCCACCTGTAGGATTGGCCATCCCGGGGTGGTCCTCGATGGGCTGGCCGGAATGAAAATGAGGCGACCCGCTGGGGGTCGTGGCCTCCACATGTGTGGTGGCACACTGACAACTACTGAGTGTCGTTGCCCTCATGTTTGGAGAAGAAGCTCCATATAGACGACGTATCTCGAATACCGTGTACCCAGAGTAGTACTAGAGTACTGTGTATCTGGAGTACTCATTCCAGTGTGCCCGCCTTGGACACCTGGGGGCAGTATAAAACACACATACACCTATACTGTACATACAGCTGATTTCAGCTCCTTAGTATGTCACTAAGTTTGGTCGTTCTTCGCAGAGGATAAAAAATATATTACCGTGAATATTTTTTTGTCGCCCATTACCAAATGCCCTGTGGACCAGTACCCCTGTGGTTGGTGATGCCTGACCTGGAGGACTACACAACTAATTAGGTGTCCTCCGAATGCACTTTTTTTTCCGGGCCGGGGGGAAAAAAGATTCTTTCCGTGCCCCTTCGGTCGTCACGCTCCGGCTGACTCGGCCCATACAAGGAAGCTGCCGAAGCTTTGAGGCTTTGAGGCTCTGAGCAGCAATCAGGAGACATGAAAAGATTCTGCACTACTTTGGAGTCCATCTTGATAAAAGATGAGCATGTGATATTTTTTTTTCCTGACACGCAATTATATTGATGGAGAACATGCCAAGCGCCTGATAAATGCGTGTACACAACACACATGTCAGACTTGACAAAAAAAAAGATCCATTTTGTTAACGTGGTCACCAAAAAACCACCTAATGTCAGAATAGTTGGAATGTTAAGACACTAAAGTCGAGTTAAAAAAAAAAGTAGTGTGATAAGAAAAAAAAAAGGGGTCCTCTGAAATGTAAAACTGGTAACGTTGCAAGGCTAAAATAATACATCCAAATTCACTTTACGACGCATGCGTGCCAACTGCAAACGTTTGTTTTCTTCACAACCGCACACACGCGCGCGCACACGACGACTCGCAAGGACGAGCACGAGTGTCTCTGCGCGGCCACGCGACTGTGAAGTGTGCGCGCACGCAGCGGCTGCACGTCGCGCGCAGCGAAGCCTCGCAGGAGCGCGCACGCACGCACGGGCGCGTGGATTCGGAGCTGCGTCCATGATCTGCGGGAGCGCGAAGGTGCGGACAGGTAAGACGCCGATCACTGCGACGCGATCAAAGACGCCAGTGACGTCATCTCAAATCTCGAACACGCGTCGGTAAAGCCGGAGAACATTCGAGAAGCATTCGAAAGTTGTCGTGACGGGGTCCATTCTGGGACCCTAAATATGCCCCGTGCGTGTTTTTTTTTTTTTAATTCTTTAAGTGTCAAAGTAGAAGCGATTTTAACTGATTTCTGCCAGGCAGCTGCGATTTGATTGAGGAGGAAACACGTCCAAACTTTTTCTGCACGTGTATAGCTTATAAAGTGGCCTCTCGTGGTTGAAGCGGTGGTTCACATCATAATCAGAATGTCTAAAATGGTCAAAAATGTATTGGCGAGAACTGGACATTATTTTTGTGGATTCTCAAATGATCTCAAGGATTACGTGTGTCAGATGTCGCGACTTGAGATAAATATTATGACTAGAAACAACATTCCATGCTGCACTGCATGTTTCTCGAGCCTAGAATTCAGACAATTTCAGTTTTCTCTCCCCAAAAATAAAATAAAAAAGGAAAATGAACCTATTTTAAATCATCACACCATAAAATGTATTGTACACAATAACGAAATAGAAATTGTATTCCATGTTTAAAGAAAATGTCACGTGCTTGAAAAGTTAACGAGGGGAGACTGGTCGCTTGATGTCACATTTTTTTTTTACGCTCTTACCTATTTCTTGGAATCAACGGGGAAAGAAAGAAGAAGATTCGTGTCAGATGAAAGACTGAAGTCCCACGTATCCATTTTGCATTGGTGTCATTTTCATATTTTGTGTAGGTGCCGAGTTATCAGCAATCAAATATTGAGTGTCAACACCCGACAGATGCATTTATAAACGCTCAAACCAAACCTGACAAGACAACCAATGTCTTCCCTATAGTCGGACTCATCATCCGAACAGCCATTGTGACGTACGTCAATCGATTTGGCAAACGTCCATTTTTCCTCGGCCCATTCTGCGTGACAACTAAGCCGAAAATGATGGACACACGTCCCCCCTCCCCTAATACCATCTCCACTTTAAAGTTAACTTAGAACAACGACTGAGGTAAGACAAGATGCCTTCATCTCTCCTCAAACAAGTGCAAACGTATCACCGCTCGAACTTTTATCTGGAAAATATACAATATATAAAATACATCAAGTAACTTTTTTTTTTAACTTTCCGTTATCCAAAATGGTTAATCGGCTCTCATCTTAGCCCATAATGTGCTACTCTCAGGACACCCCCCCCCGCCCCCCCTGACCATAAGCAGGAAGAAAACTCGTATTCCAACGTGTATTTGCGCCCTCTGGTGGAGAAGCAACGTCACAACGTACCCATGTGACAAGCCTCGATCTTGGACAACTGAACAGAACTTCAAAACCCACAAGCAAACAAACAAGCGTGAAAGGGAACGTTTTTGAAAAGTATTAAATGTGCTTTACACGAAATGTATTGTACTGGACCGAAAAAAAAAGTTTCAACAAGAAATATAAGGGGGGAAAAAATAATGATTCAATTAACATTACATTACATTACACGTCAAAGTGAACTAAAGATATGAAATTGTAATTTTGTGATATGATCGTCATTTTGTGATTAGATTAAAGCAGATTTTTTACAAGAGAAAAAATGGTTACGTCATGTTATGAAAGAAAAGTTCAATTTATCAAAAAATAGTGGTAACATCACAAGAATATTTTTGGAGATCTATTTGGAGAGACAAGCAGCATGGTCACGTCATGCAAACACTCACCATTTGTGGCGTGTCATAATTCCGAGTAATCCTGCTGGCATTCCTGCTGCCCTCGTTATGATCGTCGTAATTTTTGTCTTTCAGATGGAAAACGTCGGTGGAGACACAAGACCTCACACAGCCGGCATCAGCCCAGGAACTGGAAGGTCAGGAATGTGCGATGGTGAAGCAGGCACAGCGCAGGCTTGCTTGCCAAAGTACGATTGACAGAATCAAGTCATATTTTAAGAGAAAAAGTTGGAATTTTATGAGCCAGCAAAGTGTCGATAATAAAGTCAGAATGTCACGTGACGAGTTAGAATATTGTGAATATAAATCCACATGATTAAAAAAGCAGCATAAAATTAAGTGAACAGTCATATCCGACGATTGAAAAAAAAATGCAGTGTTGAGAATAGTGATAGTTTACGAAAAAAAATCAGAATGTCACGAACGTAGTTGTAATGTTCGGCATATAAACTCACAATTGACAAGAAAAATGCTCAGGTGGCATGTCATGCGAATAACGTCATATTTTACGGCGAGAAGTCGCAAAGTGTCAAGAATCGCAATATTTTACGAAAAAGGTTGAAATGGCACGAGAATAGTTGTCATGCCACAAGATGTCGCATAATGATGGCCATCAACATGAATTGAAAACAGTTTTGTGGATTATTTCACGTGCAGTGGTTGAGCGTGAAGCATCGTTTCCGTGGCGATGCGACCGCACGGGCGCTGGCTTCAGTAGCGGTCGTAAAATATTCAGCACCAGCGACCGCGTGTCCGGTGACAATCGAGCGGCTGCACTTTCCGGCCTGTCTAGTGTGTCACCGTAAAAGACACGCTCAACACAACACACAGCTGTCTTCTGACTGCAAGGAAACGAATGTTCATGTGGAGTTTGCTGGCGCCATCTAGCGGTGGGGGCTCTGGAGCGCACTCATATGTATCTCACGCCCCCCCCAAAAAATAATTATAACAATAAATAAAATAAATAAATCAGCCAAGTAACAGCTTGCTTCTCCACAATCTCGTACGGTCTCGTTTCGTCGCTGCTACGGCTTCACGGGCGTCCATTTTGTTTGCGTCAGGTGATGCTGTGGCTGATGGCAGCGTTGCTCGCCTTGGCGGAGGACGTGTTGTCTGAGGAGGACGGTCCAGAAAACCAGCTGAAACCACACCGGCATGTCCTCGGGCGGCCCCCCTGGAGGCCTTCTGCACCGGAGACCCGAGACCACATCGCCTCGCTGTGGCCGGAAGCCCTCGGTACAATTTCTTTGCGAGACTTTGCGAGCGATAGGCGTGTTCACCCAATTTGGTGGCGACGGTTGAAACCGGTATTGGGGAATTGTTTCCTAACTTTTTAGGGGCCGCTACTGAGCATAGCAGACGTGGCCGCGCCTCTCCACTGGCTTTTTCTTTCGGCCATTTATCCAACTCTGGTGCTAAGCTAACCACGACGATGCGCTGGTGCTAGGGAGCATCTTAATATAGTCCAGTTACAGTATATGGACCTTCTCAAGGCCGAGCTCGGGTCACCGGAGCCCGTGTAAAAATAAGCCAGCCTGCCCGACCACGCAGCATCCTTCGAAAAAAACCCGTCAACACAAACACTCCATCATCTGATTAGTTAAGACAAGTATGGTGGACCCCCCCCCACTGCTACTCGAAGTGGACAAGTCTGCGAAAATCTGCGTCTAATATGTATTCCTCTGCCCTCGAATATTACTGCGGCATGCTGAGGAGCTGTGACCACCTTGATGTGTAGCCCTAAGTCCGTGTTCTACTGCCCCCAGGTGGCCACGGAGGCAGCGCCGCATTAGACAAAAATCAATCAACGCGATCGGCGTGCACTCAAATGATTTTTGTTGGCGGTTATACAGTCGCAGCTCACTGAGCGTGACGGGGAAACATGAAAATATTTCTGTGCAATTATGACATTACGCGCGTGTGCCTGGGTGCGTGTCTGAACGTGGTTGCGCGATCCAGCGACTCGTTCCCCTGGGGAACATTTCGACAAATGTGTGCCTGCTGTTGATTACAGTACAAGTGTTCCTGACGTAAACACGGTGGGGGGGGGGGCATGAACTGACAAGCAATGCCTTGTGGTTCTTAGAGAAAGTGACGCCAAGACAACCGCAAATTTATATATATATATATATATATATATATATAGAAAGGTGTATAAATAGATATATATATATTTCATTTTTCATTGAATGGTTAATTTTAAAAATGGTTCATGATTTTATTAACATTTGGATATTTTATTTCTTTTTTCTGTTTAATATTTTGCATTATTAAAAAATAGTCCAATTTTCCAATAGCTAGTTTTAAATGGTTTATTTTTACATTTACTGTATGATACATTTGTATTATGTTCTAATAATCTTCCACATTTGACGTTTTCACTTAAAAGTTTGCATTATCTTATAAAAATATGAATTACATTTTTTCCCATGTCTAATTTAAAAAATTTTCCCCACATGTTATTTTTTTAGAAGCGTGGACGCCACTCCAGGACGCGGACGCCGCTCGGAGCCGGTGGCGCCGCTCCCCTCGCGACGGCAAAGCGCCGACATCCCGCAGGAAGCCAAAGCGGCCCAAGGGCAGCGCGTCGTGCCGTGTGGAGAAGCGTCAGACGCGCGTCCGCGAGCTGGGCCTGGGCTACGACTCGGACGAGATCGTCCTGTTCAAGTACTGCGTGGGCTCGTGCCGCCCCGCGCGTCGGAACTACGACCTGGCGCTGGGGGCCCTGGCGGCGCGGGGCGCCATCTCGGCCCGCAAGGTCAGCGGCCGGCCGTGCTGCAGGCCCACCCGCTACGAGACCGTGTCCTTCATGGACGCTCGCGCCATGTGGCAGACCATCCGGTGGCTCTCGGCCGCCGACTGCGGCTGCGTGGGCTGAGCGATCGCCTCGACGATGTGTCGATGTCACCGTGAGGACCCGCCGGTGGCCTGGGAATCCAAGCCGGAACCTTCGGGTGTGCGCCGCCGGCGCCGAGATACCCCCAAGAGAGCCTTAACTTGGGACTTGGGAGTTTTTTGGAACGATCTACATTGAGGTGTGGCTCAAAGGAAGACCCCGCTAAAGTCGTACTTTGAAGAAGTACTGGAAATTGTGCAGAGTGGAGCTCGTACCATGTCAAAACTTTCTGGCCACAGATGATTGCCAACTGGTAATCACAGACACTTCTATCGACTACAACACATAATCTGCGAATACTCGACATTCTTTGTTGGGGTGTAAAATGCCCATACTTGTTTGACTTGCCGTCACAATTTTCCCCTCAGACCGTCAAGTGTACTCACGACCTGGGCTGCTCTTCGATCTGAAGTGGGGCATCGCTGCCATCTACTGGCGCTCGTGCGTCAGCAAAGTTGTTTCCAAGCTTGACATTCACAGTGGAGCAGAATCAGGCGCTCCTGTTGAAAAACGGACATGTCATGTACTGTATGTAACATATGTATATAACGTATATTCGTATAAAATGTAGAGGAGCGTATCCGTCAATGGCAGCAAATGACTCAATGGTAGAAAACGCTTTTTGAGCAGCGTAACAAATATCAGGCGGGGCAGCTTTTCCATCTGTTACCTCCGCTTCGGATTTTCACACTGCTGGCGTGTACCCAGCCGGCTTTTGTTCTGTATGAATGGCATCGAAACGGCACAACAGTTGTCTGGCTCAGAGCCAGTTGTTGCAAGATCCTCGTGCACAGGCCTCTGGTAGCCACAAACGGAAAAATGCGACGGCACCGATGTGACGATTTTGTGACACGTCAGTATGAAAGACGCCGTATTTTTTTCTTCTTGTTTTTATGATGTTCCAGATGAACGAGACCTAAACTGAATGACAGTTTTGTAGCTTCGAAGTTAGCATCAGAACAAGACATTTAAAAGCAAAGTAAATGTTTTTTTCCCCCCTAAAATCACGAAAAGGAACGTACAGAGCGAGAGGAAAAATGGATTTTAGAAATCCTTTAAAAGACCTTCATCATAGGTGAGGGGAAAAAGTCTAGTTTTTAGCCTGGAGTTAAAAGTTCTGTTTGCATTTATTCCAGTTGTGTGCAGCACGAGAGCTTGCCCCAAGTCTGCTTACCTCAGAATCCGAGTGGCTTTATATTCAATTTGCATTTCTTTCATGTATTCAGGACCTAAAACCAAAACGGCGATGTTGAAGGTGGTTGGAGCAAGTTCAGGACCAAAAGCACTTTGCAAACTTGTCTCCTGCTTGTTTTTCCGACGGCGGTAAAATGTTGCCACCAAGGTCAAGGCAAGCATAGCATGCCACTGACATGTCACACACACACACACACACACACACACACACGCACACACACACACACACACACACACACACACACACACACACACACAAACACTACTGTAGCGCTGTTTACACGACGACACGGTGTTGTGGGATGCCACGGACAAATATAGGCGTGAGCCAAGCGTTCTTTAAAGTGACGGCTTTTCAACACGCCGTTTAATTTTAGACGAGCTGAGACGCGACACCATTCAAAAGCATCGTCTTGGCATAACAAAGCACGCCACCGCCGTTCGCTCGATGGCACATCCGGAAATCGCACTAAAAGATTTCGGATGGACGAAAATAGGCCACAACAGGTGGAGGCCAAAATAACAGCGCAGTTCGTACCTCGGTGTGAAGGTTAACATTTGAGCAACGCTTAATCGCCAATCACAGCTTCAAGGATGCTTTTTCGGGAACGTGCACGTAACAATCAATAGTTCGCCTTCTTTTTCTGAGCCGGAAAAGTGCAGCAGGAAGCGTGTGAATGGTCTGAATGCTTACGTTCTTAAACCATCCGTGCCTTCATGGTATGCAAATGATATTTTTTTTTATGTAAAAGTGAAAGTACACAACAACGGTGTGACTTCTTTTTAAGAAACACAAAAATGTGATGAAAAAAAGCAATGTTCGAACATGATGTAAAAGAGAATCAATTTTCTTTTTTTGAAAAGTTAGATATGAATAATTTATTTGCTGTTTTTTTTTTAAAGAAAGTGCAACAGTAACAGTTTTAACAGTTCTGCGCCATAAAATCAACAATACCTTCAGTTATATGTACTTTATAAACGATTAAATATTTTCTTTTTAGGAAAGTGCCTTAGTCGTGTTGACATAACAAAGCCATCACGCATGACTAAAATAAAAACAATATTTTTTTTTAAACTGCAGATTAAAAAAAAAGTCACTGACAGTACCTCGTTTTCTCAAGTCAAGTTACAACTTTTCATGTACTGTATCATTAAGAGAAAAGGCCTCAGGAAAATTGTTTGATCGTGTTTCACGTTGTTTGAAGTCATTCTCACTCAACACGAGTGCAATCCCATTTAACATCTGATCTACGTATCACTTTTTTGGGGTCGCTTAAATCCCTCGCAATGGAGCAAACATATTCTTGAAGGCCCCATGATTGAGTTTTTGGTCAGGAGTCTGTCAAATGTAGAGTTTGACTACTGCAGAAAAATGAAATGTACAGTATTGGACAAAATCGTCTCTATGCTAAGCTAGCCTTAACACTTTCATCATGTCTTAAAAATGAAAACGGTCGAGAAAGCTCCTCTTCTATGCTATGCTATGCATCACCTCGACTTTTACTGTACATAAAACATATTTATTCTATAAATTATTTTATTTATTCGTCAGTTGCACTCATCATGACGACGGGATATTTATGAGACATGTATACAAAGTATTTAGCACCCCCCAACACACACACGCACACACACATTTTTAAAATACATTGGTCGTTCTGAAATGAGTCACAAAGTTTGTTTTTCCTCCTGTTTGCATTTATTCCAGTTGTGTGCAGCACGAGAGCTTGCCCCAAGTCTGCTTACCTCAGAATCCGAGTGGCTTTATATTCAATTTGCATTTCTTTCATGTATTCAGGACCTAAAACCAAAACGGCGATGTTGAAGGTGGTTGGAGCAAGTTCAGGACCAAAAGCACTTTGCAAACTTGTCTCCTGCTTGTTTTTCCGACGGCGGTAAAATGTTGCCACCAAGGTCAAGGCAAGCATAGCATGCCACTGACATGTCACACACACACACACACACACACACACACACGCACACACACACACACACACACACACACACACACACACACACAAACACACACACACACACACACACACACACGCACACACACACACACACACACACACACACACACACACACACACACACAAACACTACTGTAGCGCTGTTTACACGACGACACGGTGTTGTGGGATGCCACGGACAAATATAGGCGTGAGCCAAGCGTTCTTTAAAGTGACGGCTTTTCAACACGCCGTTTAATTTTAGACGAGCTGAGACGCGACACCATTCAAAAGCATCGTCTTGGCATAACAAAGCACGCCACCGCCGTTCGCTCGATGGCACATCCGGAAATCGCACTAAAAGATTTCGGATGGACGAAAATAGGCCACAACAGGTGGAGGCCAAAATAACAGCGCAGTTCGTACCTCGGTGTGAAGGTTAACATTTGAGCAACGCTTAATCGCCAATCACAGCTTCAAGGATGCTTTTTCGGGAACGTGCACGTAACAATCAATAGTTCGCCTTCTTTTTCTGAGCCGGAAAAGTGCAGCAGGAAGCGTGTGAATGGTCTGAATGCTTACGTTCTTAAACCATCCGTGCCTTCATGGTATGCAAATGATATTTTTTTTTATGTAAAAGTGAAAGTACACAACAACGGTGTGACTTCTTTTTAAGAAACACAAAAATGTGATGAAAAAAAGCAATGTTCGAACATGATGTAAAAGAGAATCAATTTTCTTTTTTTGAAAAGTTAGATATGAATAATTTATTTGCTGTTTTTTTTTTAAAGAAAGTGCAACAGTAACAGTTTTAACAGTTCTGCGCCATAAAATCAACAATACCTTCAGTTATATGTACTTTATAAACGATTAAATATTTTCTTTTTAGGAAAGTGCCTTAGTCGTGTTGACATAACAAAGCCATCACGCATGACTAAAATAAAAACAATATTTTTTTTTAAACTGCAGATTAAAAAAAAAGTCACTGACAGTACCTCGTTTTCTCAAGTCAAGTTACAACTTTTCATGTACTGTATCATTAAGAGAAAAGGCCTCAGGAAAATTGTTTGATCGTGTTTCACGTTGTTTGAAGTCATTCTCACTCAACACGAGTGCAATCCCATTTAACATCTGATCTACGTATCACTTTTTTGGGGTCGCTTAAATCCCTCGCAATGGAGCAAACATATTCTTGAAGGCCCCATGATTGAGTTTTTGGTCAGGAGTCTGTCAAATGTAGAGTTTGACTACTGCAGAAAAATGAAATGTACAGTATTGGACAAAATCGTCTCTATGCTAAGCTAGCCTTAACACTTTCATCATGTCTTAAAAATGAAAACGGTCGAGAAAGCTCCTCTTCTATGCTATGCTATGCATCACCTCGACTTTTACTGTACATAAAACATATTTATTCTATAAATTATTTTATTTATTCGTCAGTTGCACTCATCATGACGACGGGATATTTATGAGACATGTATACAAAGTATTTAGCACCCCCCAACACACACACGAGCTAGCCTTAACACTTTCATCATGTCTTAAAAATGAAAACGGTCGAGAAAGCTCCTCTTCTATGCTATGCTATGCATCACCTCGACTTTTACTGTACATAAAACATATTTATTCTATAAATTATTTTATTTATTCGTCAGTTGCACTCATCATGACGACGGGATATTTATGAGACATGTATACAAAGTATTTAGCACCCCCCAACACACACACGCACACACACATTTTTAAAATACATTGGTCGTTCTGAAATGAGTCACAAAGTTTGTTTTTCCTCTTAAGCTTGGCTTGTTGGAGTGTGAAGAAGTCGCCTTCACCAATCTCGATCGTGTGTCGACGTGTTGTAGTTTATTGACTGTCAGTGGGACGTCAGCGCAATAACACACTAAGGGAATAATAAAAGCAACCCATAAATCGATGTAATTGTTGTTTTTGTCTATTCATTCGTCCGAGTAACGATTTTATTGCACAGGAAATTGTTTTTGAGATGGGACAAGGCTTTCTATCATAAACTGTAATGCAATGGAATCACTATTTTTGTAACTTTTGTACACATTTTGTACACAGTAAAGTATTTTAAAAGTGTTCTGGAGAGGGTGTTTTTATTTCTTGTTGAGGTCTGCTATTTCCGTTTTATCAGAAATATGTTTGTTAAATGGGAAACGGTGCTGATTTTCATTTTGATGTCATTACCTGTGTTGTTTTACTTTGGATCAGGGGCACACTAACGTCACCAGTAGCAGTAATTCTCATTTTCAATGTTGGTGAACCCTGCGCTACATTTTTCTCCGTTTAGTATTATTCGCTGGATATTTCTTATTAAAAGATCAAATGACTGAAAGTTTGTGTAAACTTAAATAATGGACAATACTGACATCTAGTGGACAAACTAAAAAAAACGCCTGCTCAGGTTTGTGTTGAAAATGAAAGTTTAAATAAAATATTGATTTGATAATAGCCACTAATTTACCATGAAGGTGGAAGAATGATAAGAAATACGCCACGTATTTTATTGTTTGTTCCTATTTACTCGTTCAGTGATTATGTCAGACCAAGGACGGATGTGCCATTTTGATTTTGGTAAGGGGGTGTTACCGGGATGAACCATTAACTACAAAGTGATTAAAAGGATTCGCTTGTGGCGAAAACTAAATTAAGACAGCTTCGTTGTCTGCATTAAAAATATAACAGCGCTAATAATTGAGTAATGAAGTGAGTGTTGTTTTTTAAAAAAAAATTAACCAATTTGGCAAGAATGTTTGCGCCTTCGCACTTGCCGTAGTTGTTTAGCGCGCAGTTTGAGAGACAGCGTCGCATTCACGGGCTGTCATTTGTTTCGGGAGTTACCTGCGAATATCTGTAAAGTGTGAAATTACAGTATTTCCAAAGTCAAGTCACGCGTCGGTTTGGGGGGCGGGGGTCAAAGAGTCTCATCGGAGACCCATCCATGCGCTGGTAAGGATGCTAGCGGACTAGTTTAGAGCCGAAAAGCGGCGACGGCGACATAACAAGAGCAAACATGGTAAGTTGTAACAAAGCAGATGAATGATTGTACCTTTAAAGTCTCCACTAAATTGACATGTTAAGTTTTGCATCTTGTCTCGTCGCCACTCAGAGAAGAAGTTTGGCTCCCAGTCAGGTCGCTAAACGGAAGCAAGCCGACGATGAGGAGGACGAAGAGTGGACGTGTGCGGCGGTCAGTGAGCTTGTTGTCGCCAGTAACAGCAACGTTGCAAGACTGCCACACTTTCGTTCCTTTTTTTTGTGATTAACTGATGAATCACGTTGAAATGAACGGTTTTAAAAAAATATATATATCCCTTTATTGAAAAACGGGACATAATTTCAAGCAAATTGTCCTATTACACCTATTTTAATATAAAATGCAATTCTTTTCAAAGGTTTATAATTACATAGAGTTGCCACAAGATGGCGGAAAAGCACTGCTTTTCCCTAAATGAAGCGCCTCAATTTACTTCAACCTCGTTCCAAGCAGTCAAGCATTTTTTTCCCCATTCAAAGCATACAGCAAACTTAACTCATTTTTCTGTGATCGGTGTCTTCTCACATTTTCTGCGAGGGTGCCTTGTTACTGACATGATATGTGTGTTGCTTTTAATGTTCGGTAAAGGCGTGTCTGCGCCGAGTGAAAGTTGTGATTGACCGGTGTGCTATGTTGCTGTCCACAGGGGAGAAAAAGAAGTAAAAGGGCCGAAGCGCAGATACGACCGAGTCCCATGTCGACATTCAGGAGGCCGCTGACGCAGCTCAACGCTCGTCCCGTGTGCCCCGACGGCAGCAAACATGTGAGCGCGTGTGAAGGCGTGGCATTTACTGGAGCAGAGGCTTGGAGTCTAACTGTCTCGTCACCTGATGGAAATCTTCTAACCCGCAGGAGGAATTTATTCGTCGGATCCTCTCCAAGCCGTTTAAAGTTCCCATCCCGAATTACACAGGTGAGGTTTTGACCGCCGCAACTTTGCAGTTCTCAACGTATCTGACCAATCGAAAGAGCTTTGAGGCTGTATGTGACATCAAAGCTTTTGCGACCAAGTAGTAAAAAGCTTGATTTATAATTGTTTATTTGTAACATGACTTTTGACCCCTTAAACAGTGGGAGAAACTTATATTAAGTGTTGTCATTGCCACAACGCTCATCAAATTAGAATGGAACGACCCTCAAATTCAAATTGAAATTCAATCGCGGCGACGCGAACGGCTGTTTTTTTTTTCCCCCCCCTTTTGTTATCGGTTCCCTTTGTTGTCGTTTTGTCTTCCGCAGGGACAAAATTCCCAGGCGAGCCCTTCACGACCCGTTTGCCGCCGACGCCCTGGTTCTGTTTGAGCCCGCGACGCTGAGCGCCCACGAGCAGCTCAAAACGGACAAGTAGGAGCACTGACGTTTCGACAGTGAACGGCTGTTTTTTTTCCCCCTTTTGTTATCGGTTCCCTATGTTGTCGTTTTGTCTTCCGCAGGGACAAAATTCCCGTCCACGTGGTAGTGGATCCCGTCTTGGGGAAGGTGCTCAGACCTCACCAGAGAGAGGTAAACCTCATTTCAGGATTATTTGATCCAGTCTTAAACCTGGCAGGAAATTTACACGCGTGATGCCCATGTCAACTCGGGCCCTACTCGTGTCACCCTCGGGGTTCCAGGGCGTCAAGTTCCTGTGGGACTGCGTGACGGGGCGACGCATCCCGGGCTCCTTCGGCTGCATCATGGCCGACGAGATGGGCCTGGGCAAGACCCTCCAGTGCATCGCGCTGGTGTGGACGCTGCTGCGCCAGAGCGCCGACGCTAAGCCCGAGATCGACAAGGCCATCGTGGTGTCGCCCTCCAGTCTGGTGCGCAACTGGTACAACGAGGTGGCCAAGTGGCTGGGAGCGCGAGTCACCCCCGTGGCCATCGACGGAGGCTCCAAGAGTGACATCGACCGGCAGCTCGGTAAATTGCTTGCCGACCGGAATGCGCGGCAAGACCGGATCGAGACGCCGAACAACACCGCACCCTGTATCGATAAGTCGTCAAGATTCAGACGGCGCGTACATTGAGTGTGACGCGACCGCGCGTCCGTTTTCTTTCCTAGTCAACTTCATCTCCCAGCGTGGGCTGCGCGCGCCGACGCCCATCCTCATCATCTCCTACGAGACGTTCCGACTGCACGCCGAGGTTCTGCACAAAGGCCAAGTGGGGCTCATCATCTGCGACGAGGTAGTCGTACGCCGCATCCGCGTGACTCACGAGGCCGCCTCGACACGCACCGTTCCGCTCGTGCGCAGGGCCATCGGCTCAAGAACTCCGACAACCAGACGTACCAGGCTCTGAATGCCATGCGCGCCCAGAGGAGGGTGCTGATATCGGGCACGCCCATCCAGAACGACCTGCTGGAGTACTTCAGCCTGGTGCACTTTGTCAACGCCGGCATCCTGGGTAATCTCTTGGCGACGTTGCCGTGGGGGGTGATGGGGGTGTGCAGATCTTGACAGTCTGTCTTGAAGCGATTAAGAGTAGAAATATAGTTGTAGATTTATTTGCTAATCGATTCACTGTTGCACCACCACAATGGAGCAAATCACGAAGACGAGCGTGTCTTTGACGGCCCCTAAAATGGCCGCTTCAAACCGAAACGTCAGACTGGGTCTTTTCGAGCATGACTTCTTGAGACTTTTTTTGTGGGTCCACTCATGACAAGAATTTTACGTCAAAATGAGAAGTTGTCCATCTGTCTTATGTACGCGGTTCCAATTTGCTAGCAATCGGGCAGAATCTCAAGGACAAGGTCGTCTTTTAAGACAACCCGAAAATAGCTTTTTTTTTTTTTTTTTTTTAAACCAAAAATGGTCGATTTCCTGTTTGTTTTTGAGCATGGATTCTGGAGACTTTTTTGTGGGTCCACTCATGACAAGAATTTTACGTCAAAATGGGTTCAGTGTCTGAATTTAAATATTTGTGTTTTTTTTTTTTTTTCCTGAAGCATTTTACTTTTTTGTTGCACCTCATTTGCAAGCTGGTGTTGAATGAGTTGGTCTTGGGTGACGTCACCTTGTTGCGCAATTTCCGAGGCATATTATTCCTGGAAATGCAAGTTCATTTTTTGACTCGCGTTACCCAACGGCTTCTAAAACGCATTCACTCGGGCGCTTTTGTTGCCGCAATGTCAGGGACGGCTCAGGAGTTCAAGAAGCGATTCGAGCTGCCCATCCTGAAGGGTCGCGACGCAGACGCCAGCGATAACGAACGACAGGCGGGAGAGGACAAACTCAAGGAGCTCATCGGCATCGTCAACAGGTCTCTCTTTTTTTTTTTTTGCTTCTCCGCTTTGGGGTGAAAGTGGACTTGACGACACCTGTGTGTCTTCAGGTGTTTAATCAGGCGAACGTCCGACATCCTGTCCAAGTATCTGCCTGTGAAGATCGAGCAGGTGGTCTGCTGCAAGTAGGTGGAAATCGCTACAAGCGACGCTAATTTTACGACTTTCGCCGGACTTGCCTGGCTACAACTTAGGACAGTTTAACTGCACGTGAGCTCAACTCGCTAACAGCGCGAGCGTGTTTTCTCCCCGACAGGCTAACGCCGCTGCAGACGGCGCTCTACAAGCGCTTCCTGACGCAGGCCAAGCCGGTGGAGGCACTGCAGGCGGGCAACATCAGCGTCTCCTCCCTGTCGTCCATCACTTCGCTCAAGAAACTGTGCAATCGTGAGATTTTGGGGACACTCGCCTCCTGTCGTTCGGCATTTTTATTTTTTTGCTTTAACATGTTTCACAATTCTCCCAGGCATATATTCTTTATCCTCTGCAAAGTATGGCTAATTTTTTGTGAGCCAAAAATTGAGATGGGAGCGCTGCACGAGGGCAGTGAACTCAACTCCTTTCACAGCAAGCAGCAGTTTGACTGTGTCAAACTAATTGGATTTCTTTAAAACGACGACATAACTTTGCCTTGTTGTCTGCTGGCTTAATGCTAACACATAATCGGAAACGGCATCGACAGGCTTATAAATAGCAGCCGTGTCACCGTTGTTAGCCTCGAAGCAGTGGATATTTGAACACAAATGTTGGAGTAACATGTTTCACAATTCTCCCAGGCGTATATTCTTTATCCTCTGCAAAGTATGGCTAATTTTACTGCGGCTTACTGAGGAGTTATGACAGTTTCCATGTATAGTGTACAACATGCTAACGCCTGTATCGTGCTGCCGCCCATTGTAATGAAGCAAAAACACATGGCCGACATTGTTCATTTTTTTTTGTTTCATTTCCTTTGTATCACAAGCGCTTTTTTTTTTTTTTTTGTACAGTAATTTCTTATAGCGTGCTAGTTTCTTGTTTCCTCGTCTTTTGCATGACCAAAGTGGTCTCAGAACAAGTTGAACTCTTATTTCAAGGCAGGACTCGGCTATGAGACATTGAGATGTGGCTTTTCCCCTAACATGTCGGCTCTCGTTGCGTGTCAGACCCAGCGCTCATCCATGAGAAATGCATGCAGGGCGAGGAAGGTTTCCAAGGCACTTTGGATCTTTTCCCCAATGGCTACTCCGTTAAAAATGTGGAGCCGCAACTGTCAGGTAAGAAGACGCCGGAGCGAGCGTCGTCACGGGTAATGCGATGCGCTTCCTTTCACACCAGGCAAAATGTTGGTCCTGGACTTGATCTTGGCCATGACGAGGTCCAGCACCAGCGACAAGGTGGTGCTGGTCTCCAACTACACGCAAACGTTGGATATCTTTGAGAAGCTGTGCCACTGCAGAAGGTACCCTTACGTCCGCCTGGACGGCACCATGTCCATCAAGAAGAGGGCCAAGATTGTGGAGAGATTCAACAGTCCGGAGGTATGTCATCAAATTGCATGCATCTAGCATATGTACACCATCATTAACCCGATGCTCCATAACTGTATTCACGAGTTGGATTTTCAATTCAACCGTGTTTTTGCTTCAGAACCCCGAGTTCATCTTCATGCTGAGCAGCAAGGCGGGCGGCTGCGGCCTGAACCTGATCGGCGCCAACCGCCTGGTGATGTTCGACCCCGACTGGAACCCGGCCAACGACGAGCAGGCCATGGCTCGGGTGTGGCGGGATGGCCAGAAGAAGACGTGCTACATCTACAGGCTGCTGTCGGTGAGTTGGCGACGCGCCGACGGGCGTCTCAAGATTCACTTGTTTTTTGTTTTTTTTGTTTTTTTTTGAGTGATCCCTCCTGTGCGCACGCAGACGGGCACCATTGAGGAGAAGATCCTGCAGAGGCAGGCGCACAAGAAGGCGCTGAGCAGCTGCGTGGTGGACGAGGAGCAGGACGTGGAGCGACACTTCTCGCTCGGGGAGCTCCGCGAGCTCTTTGCGCTTAACGGCGAGACGGCCAGCGACACGCACGACAAGTAAGAAATTGCTTTTCTGCTTCCTATGCAAGCGTGCGAGGATGTATTTTCGAGCTTTGGCGACATCAAAACGATGAGGCGAAGCTACCTACATCACAATCAGAGCAGCTACACATGCGTGACTTGAAGTGACCCCGCAGGTTCCGCTGCCGGCGCTGCGTCAACGGCATCCAAGCGCGGCCGCCGGCGCCCGAGTCGGACTGCACTAGCGACCTGTCCCAATGGCACCACTGCTGGGACAAGAAGGGCCTGAGGGACCAAGTGCTGAAGGCCTGCTGGGACGCCGCTGCCGTCTCCTTTGTCTTCCACCAGCGTTCCCACGAGGACCAGAGGGGCATTGTTTGACACATATTTATTTCTGCTTGTCAGTTTTTTTGTGTTTGTTTGTTTGTTTTAATCCAAAAAATAAAGTCCATTTTTCTTCCCACATACATTTAAACGGCAGTGATTCTATGATACAAACTTGTCCCAGTTCAATTGAAACTATCATACCAATACTTAATCTGATTCATTTTGGCTCCTTCTGGTTTTGGGTTCTATTCCCTGCTTGTATACGTTCATTTGTGTTTGTTGTTTTCACGATAGGAAAAAAAAGCAAAAATAAACCATTCATGGCAATTAGAAAGAGCCAAAATTACACTGGTTAACCCATTTTTATTATCCTTTTTTTTTAACCAGCGATGCAGATAAACTTTTCTAGATGAATTTTCTCGCGCTGATTCTGAATATTAAGAACCAAAATGAAAATATCTGTACATGAAAAAAGTAGACATTTCGATGCAAACCGTTAGCACGCCGATGGTTAGCATCAGGCTAAAGAACTGATTCTTGTGACGCAGTTAGGTCATTGTTTGAAATTTCTTTGTGAGGGTAAACTTCAGTCAGGAATGGCAATAAAATGTTTGAAGCCTCACGAAGATGCGGCGACCCGCTTAAAGGATACATGACGTCGTGAGTCAAAACAGTCGCTTGTAATCTTTTATTAAAGCAAAACGTCTGGTACACGTTCAGTCTCGACAGGAAATGACAGTGACACAGACAACACGAAACTTGCCCACTCTTCCTTCCTTCTTTCTCATCATCTTGACACAAAAAGACCCCCATCCCAATACAAAAAGAACTTGGGTTTTCTCAAGCCGGTTCGGTGTCAGTGTGCGTGCATGCTGATTGGCCTCTTAGCCGGTCTTAGCCACGCCCACAAGGACGCCTTTAAATCAGACTCGTAAACTCCCATCAACGTGAGGAAACTTACCCAAAGTCTTTAAAAGCTCGTTTGTCTCACATTAACGTTTACAGCAGTTTCTCTATACGTCGTTTTTCTTGCTTTCTTTTTTTTTTTACAGTCTGTACACGCTTAATGTACATCACCAACAACCAATCTCTCTCTCTCACACACACACACGTACTCGCCTTGAACACGCGTACAACACGTCAAGAAGGCATCAAATAAATAAGAAATAAATTACAGGTTAAAAAAAGAGCAGTTAAAAAAACATGTTGAGTCAGTTGGCATCTCAAACCATTCAATCCTCATGAAGGTATTTTAAGAGGATTTTAAAGTGTTTGAATACAGTGACACCTTGAGATGTCCATCATATTGTATTTTATGAAAACCAAGTGTGATAGCAAAATAAATTAGGTGTTTGATGAGTTCTTTCTCGTGTGCAAATTGGCCACTGGGTGGGGTGGGGTGGGGGTAGTATAACACTGTCATCCAGACACAAAGAAGACTTTTACTATGACCAGAAATGACTCGGTAAGCTGTAGCAATAATTTGTTGCAGAGGATAAAGAATTTATACCTTTATGTATTATAGTTTTGGTAGTCCGTCTCTCATGGTGGTTGATTTAAATACATGATGTGTAATTCTGTCATTCTTGTTCGCTTTTTATGAAACGTGTTGATGCCGATACAGCGGCCAAGATGTCGACTTTCTGCTTGGAAAAAGAATGTCTACATGACAGATCGTGTCTGTAAAAAGTTGGCTCACTTGTATCTCAAGGTGCCAGTGTACCTTCAAACTGGAATTGATCCCACCGTGAATGATTCCGCGGTCGTCAGGTGCAACACGTCAAGAAGGCATCAAATAAATAAGAAATAAATTACAGGTTAAAAAAAGAGCAGTTAAAAAAACATGTTGAGTCAGTTGGCATCTCAAATCATTCAATCCTCATTAAGGTATTTTAAGAGGATTTTAAAGTGTTTGAATACAGTGACACCTTGAGATGTCCATCATATTGTATTTTATGAAAACCAAGTGTGATAGCAAAATAAATTAGGTGTTTGATGAGTTCCTTCTCGTGTGCAAATTGGCCACTGGGTGGGGTGGGGGGGTAGTATAACACTGTCATTGAGACACAAAGAAGACTTTTACTATGACCAGAAATGACTCGGTAAGCTGTAGCAATAATTTGTTGCAGAGGATAAAGAATTTATACCTTTATGTATTATAGTTTTGGTAGTCCGTCTCTCATGGTGGTTGATTTAAATACATGACGTGTAATTCTGTCATTCTTGTTCGCTTTTTATGAAACGTGTTGATGCCGATACAGCGGCCAAGATGTCGACTTTCTGCTTGGAAAAAGAATGTCTACATGACAGATCGTGTCTGTAAAAAGTTGGCTCACTTGTATCTCAAGGTGCCAGTGTACCTTCAAACTGGAATTGATCCCACCGTGAATGATTCCGCGGTCGTCAGGTGCTGAAAGTCGCTTCCAGCACGAAGAGGCCAGAAGAAGTGAGTGTCGGGTGTGAACCTACACTACCCTTTCCCACAGACGGCATCCCACCTCCAAAGCTGGAAACGTTCCATCTCAAACCCGTGAAAGTGTCGGCACTTGCGGCGCTGCGTGAAAGGGGCTTGGACGTTGCAGTGTTGCCTTTTTTTTTTTTTTTTGAGAAGCACATTTGTGTTAAATGGTGTGAAACGAGTAAACCAAAAGACACATTCACAAATCAGTGGCGAGTCGCGGTGGTGACAGGAAGTCACATGACCCGACGGCATCAAAGGGGGGCGTCCTGGTCCTGCTCTGTGAAGGCATACGGAAAGACCTTTCAAGCATTTGCTCCATAGCCTTCATACCCAGCTCCAACACGATTCACTTCATGTGTTACTTCTACGAGTGCACCCTAGTTGGTCTAACTCGTGTGCCAAAATTTTCATACAGTAGCTAGCGGAAGGCAGTTGTAAAAATGTCACTACACTGTAAAAAAAAAATAAAAAATCTTCGTTGTGAAATGAGGGAAGGACGATTTTCACAACAGCAAAACTTAGTTGAACTTCTTGACTTCAAATTTGAATTTTAAGTTTGTTGCCTTGAAATTTTCAGTTATTCCAACGTTTTTTTTCTTTTTTTCCAGTGTAGTAGTAAGGTATACTTGTTCTACTTGTGGTCCCTAGTAATTCTACTCATCTGATGTCGTGACAATTCAGCACACTGGTAGGATAGCAAATGAATGCTCAACTTTTCATGATAAAAATTGTAAATGCAATTCTTAAAAATTCTACTCGTTAACATGTTGCACTTCACTAGTAGTAGGAGGCTGACGTCAAGCAGTGCACAGCATTGCCTCCCTCCTGATATGTAGTTGTCCTACTAGTACACCAAAGTCGCTGTACTGCAGAATTGATAAGAGAAGTGAGAAAAAAAATGCCACTAGTGAGACGGTCGGTACGTGTGTTGTTCAACTAGCGCATTATAGTAGTGCACAGAAATGTCATTCGAGAGTGGAAAAAATGTCACGAGCGAGACATGATTTTTCGACTGTGCAAAAAAATGTCATGCGGGGGAGTGGGCAAAACGTCACTGAGTCCAATCGACTCGTGCTACTAGTGCGCTGAATTGTCTTGCTCGTGAGGACAAAGCACACACTAGCGCATGGACATGAAGGAAGTGGAGAAAATACTGGAGGGGATTTCCATCAAGGCACGCGGAGTACCGCAAGGGTGTGGGCTATGCCGCCTTCTTGTTGTTTTTTGTGGGGTGGAAGGGGGGGGGGGGGGTCGGGGGTTATAGGATGGCGTCCATGAAGCCGGTGTCCAGCGAGTGGATGAGCAGCCTGATGAAGGACATCTCCTTGCGGGTGTTCTCGAAGATGACGCGCGGGTCGTCCGACTGGCAGCGCAGGCAGTTGGGCGCCATCACCATGGCCAGGTTGTTCACGTCCATCTTAGTCACCGACACGTTGGACGGCTGCGCGAACACCTGCGGCGCCGTGGCAGCATGTCAGGGCCCAATGGATGACGGTCAGTTTTGCAGCAAATTCCCCCCCCCCCCCCCCTTGCTGATTGATTTTTTTTCCCAGACTCGATATGACAACTTTATCATGAAAAAAATACTTTGGCAAATTACAATGACTGCCCCTCGTTTTCTTTTTTTTACTACCGTACTGCATGATGAGAAAAAACGTTTTTTCTCAAACTTTGATCCGCCACCCTCCATGCTGACAATCTGCGATGGCGTGCGTACGCGTACCTGCAGGAAGCGTATGAGGTAGCAGAGCACCAGTTTGTTGATGTGCGGCAGTCCCAGCACCACTTGGACGGCGGCTTCGGCGTTGTCGTAGTTCTTGACACACTCGTCGTAGAACTCGTGCGGAATGAGCGGCTCCTCCAGCTCGCGGTACCAAAACTTCAGCAGTGACGCTGAATGTGTGTGCGCACACATATGCACATGTTATTCAAACTAAATGAAAATATAGCAGAAATGTCCTTATTTGACTTTGTCGGGTATGAACAAATAAAACTCGTGAAACTGAAATTAAAACTGACCGTTCGAAAAAAGTGAGCAAAACTGCTCTAAAAACGAATGAAAACCAATTGAATTCAAACATGCACTGATAAAAAAAAAAAAACTAAAACTAATACTAAAACCAATGAAAACGAAACTAAAACCAAACAGGAAAAAAAACCTCGCAAATCTGCTCTGAAAACTAATTAAAACAAACTAAATTCATACATGCAAAAATAAAAAATAAAATATTAAAACTAATGAAAACGAAAATAAACTAAGCACACAAAAACTAGCAAACCAACTGAATTAAAACATGCGCTAATAAAAAAACTAAAACTAATATGAAAATGAAACTAGAACTAAGCACAAAAAAAAGGGGCAAACCTGCTCTAAAAATGAATGAAAACGAACTGGATTTGAAAACCAAATGTCAAGAATCAATAAAGAGTAATAAAGAGTAAAAACGGTTAAAAATAATGCCAAACTTTGTTTTTTTCAGGACCCACTTTGCCGAGGTGGCGGACATGAGCGCTGACCTGGAATGTGAGGGTCTTCCAGTCCTGTGGGGATCTTCCATTGGTCCACTTGCAGCTTGAGAGCGTTCACCTCGTCGATGTCTCCCGGAACCCTGGGGATGCAAGTGCAACGTGGCTTTTTTTTTCCCCCCCAATTTCTTATTTTACATGAAAAAAGCTGAGCGGTGGAGTGTAGTACATCTGTCTTGGATTGGTGCATCGATACAGAAACGGGGATCCTGACCTGAAGATGCCCTCCGTCTGGTCCCCGTTGAGGCCCAGGACCTCCTCGGACAGGCGGGTCTGGACCCAGGGCAGTTGGTGGTCCGGGTAGCGTTCCCTCTGCAGGGCCATGACCTCCTCCAGGGAAGAGCCGAACATGGACGGGCTGAAGATGGCGTTGCGGGCGTGCTGGATCTCCTCCAAGCACGGCTTCTGAAGACCCTGAGGAAGAACGTCAACACGCGTGACCGGACCGGACCGGACTGCATGGGACCTGATGGTGATCGGTGGTACCTTCTTGGCCCCGGTCAGCGCCGCCTTGGTGAGCTTCCTGTAGCAATGTTTAGCGTAGCTGCTTATAGCCACTCCTGAACAGAATAACACGCACCCCCCCCACCCCCATTAAAAAACATTGAAGGTGGCTTATTTTTACTAACTTCAAACAAACCATTCAGATTCATACTGGGAGCTGAATATTTAGACCCTCGTGTAGTAAAATAGGGTGGGACACTTGTGATGGCACGAGCGTACCCTTGGTGTCATTGAGGGGGTCCATGTGTCTGCAGATGTAACCCTCCAGGTAGGCGTGGAAGCGCGGCGTGGGCGGGAAGAAGGCCAGGCAGATGGCCATCAGCTCCCAGCCGCGCTCCAGGCTGTCGTAGCGGAAGTTCTCCGTGGTCTGCCGGCACAGCTGGATGTACAGCTCGTCGCGGAGGCCCTGGTTGCTCCACCCACGGACCACTACCTGGAGGGGGGGGGAGACAAGCGCAAGTCGCAAATATTTAAGCAAGTCCCAAGGCATAAATCCCATCAACTTTCTTTTAAATCACATCAACTCTTGTCAATATGGTTTACCCGTGGATGGCAGCAATACGCTGAGAAGTGTAAAAAAAAAAAAAACTCTCAAAAAAGATAGCTTTATTAAAAAAAAAGAAAAAAAGTAGCTTTTGTTTAGAAACGGAAAAAAGGGAGCTTTGTTTTGAAAAATTTGATCGGTTCAATTTGCTTGAAAAATGTGCTTAAACCTCAAATGTTTTGAGTGGCTAAAAGAAAGCAATGACAATCGTAACGATGACACACAATCTGCATGCTGACGTGGTAACTTCTGTTTGCACATCCCAACCACGCCTGCAGAGGTCACTGCCGCCTCGCATTATTTGTACGAAAAGTCCCCTCGTCTTTTTTGGCATCGTGTTTGTAAATTAAAAGTCATCACTAGATTTACTTCTGAAAAATGCAATGAAAGTCCTTTAGCTTAATGCTAACATAAAACCCCTTCGACAGGCCAATGGTAACGAGCATCGATATTATGGAAGTCGTTGGGGCCGCTTTTTGGCAGCCGTACCTCCAGGGCTACGCAGAGGGGGTCGACTTTGGCGCGGCGGTCCCCCATGTAGGTCTGGATGAGCTTGAAGATGTCCACCGCCTCCTTTTTGACGCTGCGGTCCGACGTGACGATCATGGGCTTCTTGATGGGCTCGCTGCTCCATGCCAGCATGTTGGCGATGGACACCTTCCTCCTGAATAGACCCTGCCCACGCGCACAAACACACATTGTTCTTATTATGGACGGATAAAAGACAGTTCGGCGCACTGCTTTCTTATTATGACGTTATGAGTGGAAAATGAGCGTTAAAAGGAGCCCCTGTGCACCTGTGTGTGTTTGTTGAAGTGCTTGGACGCCCAGTTCTCGATGTCGGTCTCGGAGGACGGTTTCCTCAGGGTGAATTCCGGGAAAACGCCGCAGCTGGCGCTCGGCATCATGTTCCTGGCATTGCGACTGGCCTCAAACTGGGCGCAGGCTCCCAGGTCCTCCGACTGAGATGGAAAGAAGTGAAACGTGAATGGCGGAAATCTTCCAACGGGTATCCGTCAGGTCCTGGAGGCTGCTAACCGAGGACAAATACTATTCTCGCAACCAGAGGCTTTGCGTCCAGAGACTTGAAGCGAGATGAAATGTTTTCATGATCTTGAAGCTTTATTTCCATCCATCCATTTTCTAATCTGCTTCTCCTCACGAAGGTCGCGGGGGCGTGCCGGAACCTATCCCAGCCGTCTTTGGGCAGTAGGCGGGGGAAACCCTAAACTGGTTGCCAGACAATCGCAGGGCGCTCGCATACACACCAAGGGACAGTTTAAGAGTGTTCCATGAACCTACCATGCATGTTTTTGGACTTTGGGAGGAAACCGGAACACCCGGAGAAAACCCACGCGGGCACAAGGAGAACACGCAAACTGCACTCAGGAAGGCCGGAGCCGGAATCGAACCCTGCACCTCTGCACTGTGAGGCGGACGTGCTAAACCCTCATTAGCTGCCCGCGACCCTCGTGAGGATCAGCGGATGAGAAAACGGATGGATGGATGGTTGGTTACCTGTGAGGGATGGAGATACGTCTCGGGCGAAGCCAGGCTGGTCTGCATGGAGAGACTTTTCTCCAGCAGGACCTGAGGGAATCCAAGGCGCTCGAAGGTGCTTCTCTTCCAGAGGTGTCCGTCGCTCTGCGCCAGGGCCTCGTCCTCGCTGAAGGCCCTCACCACCGGCCCCGGCAGCGGGGTCGGCACGGCGCCGTCGCTTTCGTAGCCGTCCTTGGAGCTCTGCGCGCCGCCGCCCTGGCCCGAGTCCCAGCTGCTGCGCTGCTTCATCACCTGCTGCGCCTCCCACGCCAGCCGGGCCTGCGCCAGCATGGCCTCCGACGCCGTGCCGCCAAAGTCGCCGTCGGGGGCGCCGCAGCGGGCCAGCTCCTGCGGGAGCGACGGCTTGCGGCTCTTGCGTTTGCGGTTGCCGCCGGGAGAGAAGGGCCCGGCGGTGGACGAGGACAGAGAGTGAGTCTGACTCGACGACCAGGATATGGAGTCCTCGTAGAGCAGCCTCTGACCCCCCTCGCCGCCCTCGCCGCTGTAGTCAAGCAACAGGCGGGGGTCCCTTATCAGAGACTGGCTGTGCTGCAGCGTGTAGGAGCCCCCGTAGGAGCCGCCGTAGCCGCCCGCGGTGCCGTAACGCAGCAGCCGGTCGGCCGTCTTGAAGCGAGGGCTGGAGGACGACTGCTCCACGTACACCAGCTGCTTGACATACTCCTTCCCCACAGGGCTGTACTCCAGGCTCTGCGTCTTCTCCGGACACTTCTGCCGGGTCAGAACCAGCTGGCCATAAGGGGACTGCTTGGGGGAGTGGTAGAGGGGCACGGAGGTCTTGCGAGCGGGCGACTTCCCGGTGCCGTAGAAGGAGGAGTCGGACAGGTGAACGTCGGAGGGCGGCTCCTCGTAGATGGGCGGCGGCTGGTACTCGGAGGGCGGCTCCTCGTAGAGCGGCGGCTCGTAGGCGTAGCGGGGGGACGACGGCTGCGAGTCGGCCGAGGAGCGCCGCTGGGAACCGCCCAGCTCGGCGCGCTTCAAGAAGGGAGAATGCCGGCGCTCCGGGTACGGGCCGGGGGAGCCGTCGGGTTCGGAGGAGGGCGCCGGGTTACCGCCCCCGGAGGAACGGCGGCTTCGCGCCGCCGTGCCCCCGCCTGAGAGCGCCCCCGGCGTGGGCGGGTCGCACGGGGAGTAACCGTTACCTTGGTGGGACAGGAAGCTAGGCTCGCGGTCCGTCACCTTGATCAGCATGCGCTCCTTCGTGCCCGTGTTCCACCGGAACGGGGATGTCCTGAGGAGGAGGCCGGGAACGGGGACGAGGGGACAGGAGACGGGGATTAAGGCAGACGGCAGTATGAGGTCATGAGATGAAGAGGAGTGGAAATGAGGTGGACATCAGGAAAGCAGACAAGAAAGGAGAAGAGCGAGCGGAGAGAAAGGTGAAAGGAGGAGGAAAGGAGACCCGAGTGAGGAAACCAAAACACAACGGAAGGAGACAAAAGGCAAAAGCAGAAGATGAAATGTGAATTCAAGACGATCATTAAGAGAATGAAAGCTTGCGAGTGTTTAATTAGCCCAAGTTCATCGAGTGCACGGCGAGGCTTTAATCGGGCCAGAATTTCATTTGGCACCGAGCGAGCGCGCCAGCGAGCGGGCAAATTGCTCGCTCGGCATTTCGTCTCTTTCATCCCACACCGCCGACGACCGGAGGAGGACCCGAGTGTGAAATTGATTGGTCACCTGGCGCTTTCACGCCCCGGGGGAGAGCGGGCGCTGAATGGTCGCTGAATGGCGCGAGCGTGAGAATGTGACAACAAAGACGAGAAGGCCTCAACAGCGCTTCCGGTCTTTTGAAGAGCCAACACAACATCTTCAGAGCCTCGACAGGCCTTTGAGGAAACAAACGTTCCGCTTCTTCTAATTAGTCTTTGAGCACGTTTGTGAGGTTTTATGAGTTTGTTTGTTTTTGTGAAAATGCTTTGTTTTACAGTAGTTTAGTATTTCTTAATAACCTACATTAGGGTTTTTTTTTTCCCCCAAATATGTGGAGGATTTGTTGAGTGGAAAAAAACAAAAAGGTTACAAAGAATTGTGTAATTAAGTAAACGACAGCTCTTGTACAACTGACCTGAGTTGCTTTGTTGCTGGAGATCGACCGCAAGACCGAAATAAACCCCCCAAAAATGAATGCTGAAAAATCATTTATGATACTGACAAAAACTTGATGTCATTTTCACCATAATTATCGGTGGTTTTAGTTTGTTTTACAAACCTAAGATGCAGTTTCAGTAAGTTTTCATTTTTTTAAAGCGTTTTCGTCTTGACTAGTTCAGTTGGAAGAAAATCTTTTTTCAATGTGAGTTTTTGTGAATTACAATAGCCTCGGAGTGAACCTGTTGGCGGCGAGGTTAGCTTGGTTAGCCGGTTAGCCTAAGCGCACCGGTCCCCTCACTCACCGCTCGGCTTCATCTTTCCCGGCCTGCTTGTCCGTCCCTTCCTGGTCCAGGGAGGACGAAGTGCTCCCATCCCGGCTGACCCCGCTGTTGCGTCCCGGACTGTTGTCGGCTGACGCTCCTCCTCCGGCGGCGGCAGAGGCGGCGTGGCGGGGGCTGGCGGCGTCGGTGTGCTGCTTGAGCGTCTGCAGTTTAGCCAGCGGGATGATGTCGCAGCCTTGCGGGCGGTGCCAGACGGTGCGCTGCGTGGAAGCGTTGTAGTAGTAGAAGCGCGAAGTGTTGGGGTCAAAGAGCTCCCACCACTGGTTGTCACCGGTGCGCTTGATGCGCACACCCGGCGGCGGGTCCCACACGCACTCGCCCGTCAGCAGGTTGGCGTACATGCGCTCGCGCGTACGCGGCTCGATGATCTCCACCCACTCCAACCTGGCGGCACATGAATGGCGAGCCTCGGTCAGCAAAGGTCAGTGAACGTGCGGTTATGCTCCTCTCATCCATGTACATCGAAATACTGCAAACCTTCCTCCGTCGTGACAGTAGCACAATATTATGAAGAGTGAAAACAAAAAGTTTTTCAAGGCTGGCCTAGTTTTTGCTGAATATTCTAGGTGACAAATCCTCTACAATCCTGTTTTCTATGCCGACAGAAGGTGACAACTGTAATTTGACTTTATAATGTACATCTTGGGGCAAGGTTATTAATGTATATTGGCCAACGATAAATTCAGATTGTTCATAAGGAAAAAATGATTTTGTTTCGTGTAAACACCTTGAGGGATTCGCACGATGGTTGTGTAATATTTTTGAATTATCCATCACTCTTTCTCTCTTTGTTTTTAAATGTGTTTGTATGACTAAATATGTTTTATAAGGGCTTCAAAAAAAATCTAATGCTGTAAATGCCCACTCGTGCACTTGGCTATCAAGCTATTCCTATACCACGAAAATGTGTCTTCCCTTCGGGTAGCCCACTGGCTCAGGTGCTTCAGAGTGCCTCGTTGTGGGCTCTGAGAAAACGCACGTCACGGAGAGAGGGTGGAAGAGCAACGTAAAGAAAAAATTAAAGTCAACACCACACTGTGACAGCCAGCAACTGGAACATAAGACTGTTTTTCTCTCTTTTTTTTTTTTTTTTACACTGCATCAGGAGATCCAACATTTTATTTGGTCACACAACTGTTCAACTTCCCACTATCCGTTTACACACATATGTTTCTGTGGCACATAAGTCAGGAGGCAGGAAATTCCTGGCTCGACGTCAGCTGCCCATTCGGAATGGGGCACGGTTTTGCAAGCGCTTTGTGCGAAAGTGGCAACGCTGCATATTTCGATCGGCGTGTGTCGTAACACGGATGAGACTGATGAACAATTTCCCTGACGATCACCAAGAAAACGGACATTTAGCGCATGTTTGTGCACGGACGATGTCACGGTGCCGCCGTGTCAAATGGAGCAGAACGGGGGCCGTTAAGTAGAAATCCGCCGGGGCAACGGAAGGATTAATTGGCCATAATTGCTTCATGCCTCTGCGTTCCAAATGACCCACTTTAAGCCGACGACGCGGGATGAAATATTCACGAGCGACCAACCGATGATTGACACGGTAACCCCTTTCATAAGCCGCCATTTTTCAAACTTTTTCTCCCCGCCACGTGTTCATTTTCCCCATGTCACTATTCTGCATAAAACGCAAAGACACTGAATTAATTTTCCCACTTTTGAGCTCCCATCAGAGACAGTGGGACGGGGATGATGTCGGTCAATGGGAAATGCGGGTATTGGCAAGAACGGGGGGGTGGAAAGTGTGAGCTAGCGTCTGTCGCGCTAACGCTAGTAGGCAAGGTCAGTCAGGGCGGTTAAAAGGTCGCCACGTGTTTGTCGCCGCGCGCCCAGCTGATGGCTGCGGGGCGTCGGCCATCTTGCTGTCACTCGCCGCGCTCGTGACATCACACAATCTCCACACGCTGACGAGCTCGTGTTCGAGAATTTACCGTTTGACGAGGAGCATAGCGTGAAAAGATGAAAGATCGCAACCACAGTTGTGTCTTGTGTTTCTGAGTATCGGGTGACGCTTTTTGGTTACGCGTGTGTCATGTGACAATGAGCTGTTTTATTACGGTGTCATTTTTGTGAAGTGAGCCTCCCAAGCGCCTCCAAAGAGCCTCGAAAACTTTACGTACACTGCATCAGGAGATCCAACATTTTATTTGGTCACACAACTGTTCAACTTCCCACTATCCGTTTACACACATATGTTTCTGTGGCACATAAGTCAGGAGGCAGGAAATTCCTGGCTCGACGTCAGCTGCCCATTCGGAATGGGGCACGGTTTTGCAAGCGCTTTGTGCGAAAGTGGCAACGCTGCATATTTCGATCGGCGTGTGTCGTAACACGGATGAGACTGATGAACAATTTCCCTGACGATCACCAAGAAAACGGACATTTAGCGCATGTTTGTGCACGGACGATGTCACGGTGCCGCCGTGTCAAATGGAGCAGAACGGGGGCCGTTAAGTAGAAATCCGCCGGGGCAACGGAAGGATTAATTGGCCATAATTGCTTCATGCCTCTGCGTTCCAAATGACCCACTTTAAGCCGACGACGCGGGATGAAATATTCACGAGCGACCAACCGATGATTGACACGGTAACCCCTTTCATAAGCCGCCATTTTTCAAACTTTTTCTCCCCGCCACGTGTTCATTTTCCCCATGTCACTATTCTGCATAAAACGCAAAGACACTGAATTAATTTTCCCACTTTTGAGCTCCCATCAGAGACAGTGGGACGGGGATGATGTCGGTCAATGGGAAATGCGGGTATTGGCAAGAACGGGGGGGTGGAAAGTGTGAGCTAGCGTCTGTCGCGCTAACGCTAGTAGGCAAGGTCAGTCAGGGCGGTTAAAAGGTCGCCACGTGTTTGTCGCCGCGCGCCCAGCTGATGGCTGCGGGGCGTCGGCCATCTTGCTGTCACTCGCCGCGCTCGTGACATCACACAATCTCCACACGCTGACGAGCTCGTGTTCGAGAATTTACCGTTTGACGAGGAGCATAGCGTGAAAAGATGAAAGATCGCAACCACAGTTGTGTCTTGTGTTTCTGAGTATCGGGTGACGCTTTTTGGTTACGCGTGTGTCATGTGACAATGAGCTGTTTTATTACGGTGTCATTTTTGTGAAGTGAGCCTCCCAAGCGCCTCCAAAGAGCCTCGAAAACTTTACGGGCCAACAGCTTCTCGTGTCCCGTGACAGCGTCTGGCAACACGTCCTCGCAAACGGCTTCGTGCACCCCCCGAATGCGACATTGCTTTTGCTTATTTCGCATTCCCGTGCGTGTCTTTCAATTTGTCTTTGCTGGCTTTCAAGTGCTCGTCGCTCGGTTCTGCTCGGCTAAGCAAATCCACCCGATTGTCATCCAGATTAAACACAGAAGATGTTTCAAATTAGACTGAACACGGCGACCTCTACGGAATTTGATTAGATTTTTTTCAACAGTTTCCTGGTATGTCTACATGCTCCAGTTTATTGTATCTCCGCAAAATGTTCGTATTAATGAGGTATCTTTCATTACAGAGATTGAACGGTATCTTGTAATTTACGACTCTCAATAAATTGACTAAAAATACTGCAAAATCTTTTCAAGTTTCCAGTTTAAATACTACACAAGTGACAAATTTGTAAAATACAACGTTTGACATGGCTTCAATCAACTTTGAAAAACTGAAGGGATGACTTCTATCAACGAATGAAGGAATTGATTCTTAAAATCGTGAGTTGCAAGCCGACGCTCCACGTCAGGACGCGGCGCTAAGAGGAAAGAGGAGAAAGAAGAAGGAGAATTTTGGTGCGAGTTATTCCGAGGAGGGGCGGCGAGCTCCTCCCCCGCCATCTGCCGCGTCCCAGCATTCCACTCATTCTGTCGCAGTCGCTCAAAGCCAAGCGCAGCATCGCCTCTCAGTGGATTCCTGCGTCATTCCCGGTGAGCTTCCCCCGGGTCAACTGGGCCCTTCCCAACACAAAGAAAAGCCTGCTGCCTCCGGCACCCCCGGAAAAAATATTGGAGGTGCCAGTCGGGCCCCCCTGCCGCGCGCCGCACAACACGGCCGCAAAGGCTTTTGTGCCACCTCGTCATTGCGGCTCAAGCATAGCAGCTTTTCCTCCCACACACCGGCAGGCGCTGCTTTTAATGACGAATTATAAAGCGCTGCTTTTATTCAAGCCATTTAAGTCTTGTTGAGTCCTGCGCAACACGCGATTGCGCTTTTAAGTGGAGCTTTTTCTTTAGATTTTTTTTGGGGTGACAGTACTCCCAAAAAGAAATTGTAGTATAGATGCCAGGCATACAAAACTGCAGCTATCGAATATTTTTAGAACAGTTTACTGTAGTGATCGTCCAATTAATTATTCGAGTAATTGGATAGAAAATGATTTTATTTTGATTTATTAAACAATACCAATACGGAATGGGGGAGGTTGCAGGGTTCAACTCGGGCTGGAAAGTGTAAGTGGCCAAGCTGCAAGGGTTGCAGCAGACTGACGTTGTTTTCTATTTCACGCTCCATGACGCACATAACTATTTGGTGACAGAAAGTAGACTAGAATTTAAACCGGCTAAAGACAGGTCTAAGTTGTGGCGCGGGTGACGTGATGCGATTTTGGCGGATTTGATGGCGACGTAGGCAGTCTAGATTCTGAGCTCCGCAGGCTTATGGATGTCATTGAATTTCCACATTGGTCAACTTTAACCTCATCCACAAGTGGATGCAGTTTCTTTAAAATGTGCTTTGCATGCTCCTGCACAGCTACGAAAATACCAAAAGAAAGAAAACTCTAACCGTGCACAAAGCTGGACTGGCCTTGTGCACGAAATTAGGGCTCTGAAAGTGTAGCTTTGGTCTCCCGTTATCCTCGACGTCCCAAATTCACTTTCCAAACGTATCAAAGTGACGCACGCGTTTGCATCCATCCAGAGTGGATGTCATGTGACACGCACACGCATCGTGACTAATAAACTATGTGTGGCTAATTAAACATTGATTGCTGCTCTGTCCATTTGCGAGCTGGCTCATGTTCAATGCATGAGCTGTTCTTTCACGACGCACGCACGGCGCGAGCTAGCCGCCGTCACGCTACGCCTGCGATTGAGTCAGCATCGGCTGATTTCGCGGCATTTGATGAGTGCGTACGATCGTCCTCATCATAAACAGTGCCGTCCTCCGCACCGGCAGCTAGAGGACACCTCGAGTGTTCGCGCGTGCCGCGCGTTAGCACATGCTAGCTCGTTTGTTGGCTCGCCAGCTATCGACTCTTCCCCTCCCACCGCCAACATGACGAGCACCGATTGTGACAGGCTGTTATCACAACCGTTTACACGCTGATAGTGGACATGCGGCGAGACTCCGCATTTGAATTCGTCCGAAAGGCGGCTTATGTGCTGTGGTGGGATCTGCTGTTTTGCTTCAATTTTGCTTCCTCAGAGGAACTGTTTTTGTGCCCCACTAGGTGCTGCTGATTTGCTCTGCAACAGATGAAGAGCATGGACACAAGCAACAACTAATGTTGTCATGTTGTCACTCAACAGACCAGGCCCCGCCTTTTAAAGCCATACATGCACAAAGTCACAGATATTACAGTCACTCTACACCTCAGACTTAAAGATTATGTTTCATCATCCATCCATCCATCCATCCATTTTCTGATCCGCTCAATCCTCACAAGGGTCGCGGAGCCAAACCCAGCTGTCTTTGGGCAGTAGACAGGGGACACCCTGAACCGGTTGCCAGCCAATCGCAGGGCACACAGAGACAAACAACCATTCGCGCTCACACTCACACCTGGGAAAAATTTTGAGTGTTCACTCAGCCTGTCATGCATGTTTTTGGAATGTGGGAGGAAACCGGAGTACCCGGAGAAAACCCACGCAGGCACGGGGAGAACATGCAAACTCCACAAAGGAAAGCCGGAGCCGGGATCAAACCCCCGACCTCTGCACTGTGAGGTCGACGCGCTAACCACTGGACTACCGGGCCGCCCAGGTTATGTTTCATCATGTGAAATTAATTTGATTTGGTTACTCAATTACTCTATGTATGTATGTGATAATCAGTGTAATAGTAAATTGTCAAAAGACTGTACACACTTGAGTTTAAAAAAAAAAATCAGTTGTCATTTGGGAAATATAATCAAATGAGGAAGAAGTCCAGCAAAACCGAGAAAGGATTCACAGTGCTTCATTTTATGAGCCCTTTAGAATTTTTCTGAAAGAAAGAATGTATCTACTTCAGTCTGTCCATCCTCTAACGAATGTCGACCCATCAATTTCACGCCGAGGATGCTCCGTATCCACTGATGACTTTCCATGTCAGTGAGCAGCAGGCTGCTGTGTCCAATCGCGACATGAATAACAGCGTGGAGGATTCCACGGTCAATACCAATCAAGAGATACAAGTGACACGGCCCCACCCCCACCCCCCTTCCATCATCCTCTGGTTACTCTCCATCAGTCCATCAGCACCGCTCCGTCGCCGCCCCTCCTACCATCCTGACAAGCAGTGCTGGCATCTCTGCCCATGATTGAAAGCTCTGAAAATAGCAGCAAGCTCCAAACAGGATTCCCCGATATGCATCCTTAACGCAATGTTGAGTCCGAATTTGCATTTTGCGCTTTATCAAAACATACCCAATGGCAATACTGCAAATCACTGTTTTTGTTTTGGGTTTTTT
>NW_017804912.1:268043-299365 GCF_001891065.2 Hippocampus comes
TGAGGACGATTCGCTCCGACAGGTGCACACAGGCGGCCGGCAGCCGGCCGCCAACAGCCTACTCCCGGGCAACGGCGGGCCCTCCGGAGGTTCGGCGAGCACCTGACGCCGAGTCGGGCACACCTGCCACTGGCTCTTTGGCGAGAACGTTAATAAATGGTGGCCCGGACGCGGCGACCGTCCGTCCGTCCGTCCTCGCCAAGCAATATCGCTCGCTTCGTCCAGTCGACGAAAAGATGAAAACACGCATTAGTGAGACTCACCTCTCGGCCATTTTCCCCCGGCGGTTGTTAAAATCCCTTTCGAGTAAATGCCACAGAGGTTCGGTCCATGTTGGCCGAAAATGCAGCCGCCGCAGTCCAACCAGAACCCCCAACTCGGGCCAGACGATTGTCAAGCTGGCGGGAAGCACATAGACTATATCCGGTCAAGAGCTTCGCAATAAAATAAAGTATTTTTTTTTCCGAAGGTATGTCTCCTGTTCAAATCACTAGCGCTTTGGCATCTCAAACATATAGTAAAAATAGTGAAATTTGATTTATGTCGCAATGCCCCTCTAAAGCTTATATCATGTGTCACAATTTTGTCATGATTTTTATTTTGAAACTAACAGACTTCCTTTCCGAGCTTGGTTATTTTAGGTATTTATACATTCGAGAGAATGCGCACTGGCGGTGAGGCGTTCAGTTGGAATGCCAGGTACGGTGCATCCGAACGTTACGATGCTCCGTAGCACCACGACAATCCCAGAATGCTCTGGGGCACCCTGGAAAGGACAGACAGACAGACTGACAATTTCTGGTCCACGTGAGGGCCATGTGGAATCAGACAACACATCTTCCCCAATTTACATAAGTTTTACCATGAAAGAGACCGATTTCTAAAACGGAGGTCATGACAAAAAAGAACCTGAATGACCTCGCCGTTGGACGAAGATTCACACAGACCCACTGTCATCTTGGACTAAGTATTTCAAAAATATGATTCGTTCCGGAAAAAAATGACACAAAAATATGTTCAAAATTATTACAAAAGTCACATATTTGGCCTGACAAGCAGAAGTAATATTTTGCAATTAAAAACACTAGATTTCTTATGCCATCGCATCACATATCATCACTAAATGATATATTTGACCAGGAAACTGATTGCGTTTATTGCCAATTAAGTTTTAAGCAATTACGCTGTGCAAATGTTCTGACTTGCCTCAAAAACATTCAGGAAAAAGGTTATACTCCTCAACTGTATTTATAGAGCATTCTATTGTGCTTGTAATATCTATATTTGACTGAAAAAATGCAATGTTTGTGCACAAAGAGACAACAGAAAGTTGTGTTTATGAGCAGAAGGACGCAGTACTTTGTCTCCTAAATGACACAAATTTGATCTACATTTTTAAAGCTCAACATATGCTCACAAACGGCTACATTAGACCACTACAATAAGATTATGTGTCGTTTTGTGTTCTGTCGTATTGTCCAGTATCGATATTGACAGACTGCAGCGCCTCCATGTGGAGATTTATCAAATTTAACACATCATCCAAAATGATCCTCGAGTGCATGAAGAAAGCCGCCGACTATCAAATGAAACCGATGGAAAAGAATGATCTCAATTCACCATTTGGTGTTTTGGAGCGAAATGAGAATCTTTCAAAATAAATATGCCGTGACCCGGGGTTGCTGCGGCCACAACGCTGAGTACTTATTACTTTATTATCACGAAAATGTTTGCATACTTGTTTTGGATTACCGGAAGTTGTCAGTGACAGCATTTATTCATATTGTCCAGTAGATGGCGATAGAATGCCGCTTGAAGATGATACACAGGTGTGCAGTTGTGTCAAACTCATTTTTTGTGGAGGGCCACTTTGGAGTTACGCCTTCCCTGGGATGAGCGTTACAACAGTGAAAGCGAATGAATTTTGAATCATCACGTCGTATTATTTAACTTGTTCCACAACCGTTAACTACTACACTGGGGAAAAGTTGTTGGTAATAAACCAAATGATTGAAAACCAATGAAAATCAGTCAGACCATTAAAAACATGAATGAAAATTCCCGGTACATTATGGGCATTAACGCAGATTTTCGCATTTTCTAATAACAAGAAAGGACATTTTCTCGACCCATGGTGTCCCCCATGATTTCATACAGTGTACCTTCTCGAATTATCCATCCATCCCGCCACATCAATTTCTTGGCATCGCTCGACGGATGACACTTGTGTAAGTTGAGGGGTTCGTTGTTTTTAGTAGCTCTACTTTACGAACGGCAAAAGGAGAGATGGAATCCTTTAAATACAGTTTTATTAAAAGGGAAAAAAAGACGTCTGCACCGCAACACGTTCGAGAACACAACTCTCCTCGTAACTAAAATCACTTCCTGCTTCTCTTACTTCGACAGCCAATCAGAATTTATCAACATAAAAACATGTCTAAGCAATTATTAAACAACAGAATATAATTTAGGTATTCTTAACATGAAATAATATGATGTTCAAACATAAAATGATAATAATAATATAACATAAGCTTACACTTGTATCAATTATTACGTCCCCAAATTCTCATTCTAAATCCGAAATCCAAATGCACGTGTTCCAAAATGTAAGAAAAAGTCATTCATTTTAAAAACTAATTTACTTCCCTCTTTGAATTTGGGACTCCTCTATAATAATGTACATTCAAAATGAACAGTACAGTAACATTTTTAAAAAAATTCTGGCACATCCAATATTGAATTGATCCAGATTTATCCGCTCAGGCATGTGTTCAATTTACAATGAAGAATAATGAAACATTGCCGATGAACGTTTAGGCGTGAATATACATTTGTTGTAGGTGCAGGTGTCGTGAAAGCGCCATGCAAATAAAGATGTATTGTAATTTGCAATAGACTACGTAAATTGGTGGGGGCGCTGTGTGATGACGTAAT
Source organism: Hippocampus comes (assembly GCF_001891065.2). Classification (NCBI taxonomy): domain Eukaryota; kingdom Metazoa; phylum Chordata; class Actinopteri; order Syngnathiformes; family Syngnathidae; genus Hippocampus; species Hippocampus comes. The sequence goes on from NW_017804912.1 coordinate 270,981, forward strand.
GTGATGCGGTATCATTTTTCATCAGTGTCATGTGAACATTACATCATTAGTTCGCACATTATAAGAGGTTCTAATTACTGCCAGCACGTACGTCATTGTTCTCAAGTACGATATTAGAAAGGCGAATGTTGGAATTTAATTTTGGCCCGGTAAGTATACGAACAAATCCCGTGGTGCTTCATTTAAATGTCAAACCGGCAATGTGTCGGGGCAGCCGGGAGGTCGCCACAACCGCCGGCAGGGAGTCCGAGCAGAAGCGTAAGCGAGGAGAGACTACACGGATTTGGTGTTCAGGAGTTTCTCGACGGGTCAAAATATGAGGGAGAGTTTGTTGATGGCCTCAAACAAGGACAGGGAAGGTACACCTGGAGCAGTGGAGAGGTCAGGAGGAAATGAAATACTCCGGTTTCTCAAAGGCGCCCAAATTAAATTGGCCCCACCGTCACCTTCAAAGACGGCTATCGCGCTTTCTTGCCAATTTGCAAAGTTATTGATATCATAACTCCTACACAAAATGTTTCGCCAATGTTTCTGTTGTGTGCAGTTCTACGAAGGCTCTTTCTACAAAGACTACAGGCACGGTGATGGAATGTACTCCTGGCCAAACGGCAACAAATTCGTCGGCAAATTCTACCTGAACTGGAGAGAAGGATACGGAAAACACATTTTCCCCGATGGAGCCATATTCATGGTAAGAATGACTTTAAAGTTCTGGTAAAGGAATGCCAAACAAAGTCCGGCGCTCGGTTTCAGGGTTTGTACCATGCTGACCAGAGGTTTGGTCCTGGTGTGATGAGCGAGCCAACCGGACGTCAGGATGTCGGCCTGTGGCATGGGAAGCATCTGATCCAACTGTGTAACTCTGTGCCAGGCAGCTTCAGCCTCAAAAACTTTACTGAATATGCTTTCTTCTTGGAGCAAGATGCCACCTCCACTTTTCAAAGTCAGGTAAGTAGTTCGAGTCGTCGCAATAATTGACCAAAACACTTCTACACATTCTCTCAATGGTCATAAAATAGATCCGGCGTGAATATTTTTTTGGGAGTTACACAATGAAATCATGAGTTCAATACTTTAAAGTGTTCATGTCCATTCTTTGCTCCTTAGGAGACTCCTCAAACCGTTCCCTCCAAAGGACTTGCCAGGACAGATTCAGGGGTGAAGTATTTTGATGAATAACTATTATAACAAATTCTGCTAAAGTAGTTTGCATCATACCCTTAGGTATAATGATGTACGACACAGCAATTTCTGATTTTGCCTTCTCGGTCATAAGAAAACATCCACATGGACTTTGTGCTTTTAAATGTAAATGTTTCCGAAAAAAAAATATGGCCGTTGATAACAATGGCAGCCATCCTGTGCATTTCAAGGTTCTGGCTTTGTAAATCGCCGTTCTTGTTTTAGATAGACAGAGATGACGAGTTGCTGCTCTATGATGACAACACCATCCTCCCCGCCGGCATTGAGAATTTTTCCACCGATGGCGACCACCTACCGTTGCCCCCGCATGTCAGAAGAGACTTTGACCAACATTTCTTTGGCCAGATGTGGGAAGCCGATTCTCCCCCGTATGAGGGCTACAAACGAGACCCACTCGCCACTCTGCCTTTAACGGGCAAAATGTTGGCTCATATTCACAAGCACAGGTTGGGTCCAACTTCAAAGGTACAAAATTCGCGCCAAGCGAAAGGTCCAGCACGAAAGCAGTCTTTTTTTTTCTTTTTTGTGTTTCTCTCAGGCGTCAGGGCGAAACATTGGATTGGGATAATGCAAAGGTTCTTTCATATCAAAGGGATGGTTTTGGTCCAAAAGGACCTTTGGAAGTCGCCTCGGAGCTTCTGATCCACCAGGCTTCCATCGGAGAACGAGAGGCCGTTTTGCAGATTCTCTTGGCCGGCGTCGTTCACCCCGATGTCGCCGATTCTCAGGGACACACCGCCTTGATTGCTGCCACAGTAAAACGTGTTCTCATCTCACGCAATCCTTGCACTCAGTTTGTTAGGTTCATTTCATTTCTGCTTTGCTGCTCACCCTATTTTGTTGTGATTCTCAGATCAACTGCCGTAATGATGTCATTCACCTGTTATTGGATATGGGGGCTGGTATTGACAAGCGCAATTTCGAGGGCATGTCGTCGTTGTCGGTGTGTCATGTCCTCTACTATCCCGTGCAGTGTCTATACACGTATTCTGCCCCTGCGGCCCCGACGCAGGTAAGATTTGACTCAAGGAAGTGGATTTCGCCACTGTCGGACAGAAATCTCCGCGATCCAAATTTGGGCAAGTCCATATTCTTTCAAATTTTTTTAACTTTTTAAAGAGCTTTGTGCAGCTCCTTGACATACTCTTGCAGAAGTTTTTTTTTTAGGGAAGGAACACATTTTGACAAATGTTGGCCAATACAAAAAAAAAAAAACACCAGCAAATAATCATCATTTGTAAAAACTGAAAACAAATTAAATATATGAGATGGTACGTCTTAGTTAACAAAGATTAGAATGTGATCATGTCTATCACTTGTGTCTGACTACGTGACTGTGTGTGTGCGCACGTTGGCGACTCCCAGCACGACAACGTTTAAAACAAAAGAATAATTGTGAGCGGGCTGCAAAAAAGTTCACGTGCATGAAGTTGCAGCCCAAAGATGACAGATGGTCCACATTCTTTTTCATCAGAGGAGTTTTATAGCCTTCGATCACATGAATAATAAGCGATTAAATACCGAGGTGCTGAGTTTCCAAAATAAAAAAACCTGTCATCAAAAGAACTGCTTTTTGGGAGCTTTCTAAAGAGGCATTGATATTTTCTATACCTGCCACAATAACGTGGCGTCATAACTTCCCACAGGATATCGCAAAGGAGCAACCCACTGTCGAGAAGTTGACTCCCGCGGACGATCACAACAACACGAACCAGAGCAACTTGCCGCAGCTTACAGACGCCTCAGTTCAGGTGACGATTGCTCTCATTCTACGACCGCAATTCAAATGGAAGTGTGGCGTTGCACATTATGAAGATCCCGCGCCTTCCCCTTTCGAAAGAGTAGATTTCAGCTCTTGAAACTCTCTTCTATGTTTGCAGACGGACAGTGAACTGATCCCGGCACAATCCTTTTCTTCTTCCTGTTCCATGTACAGCTACAAAATGGAAGTCTCGGAGGAGCTCCTGCAAGGCGCAGCCGAAGCCCTGAGTCGCACCGGCTTTCCTCAGCATTCCGACACTCAGGAGACGGTTCGCAAAATCGCGGCAAAAAAATACACGTGAGCCCGCCACGTTCGCATTTCCCACCACCGCTCCATACAGGATTCTGCACCAAAGTCAATCCAATGTTTTTGCTGGTGTGACCAGGCACCGTTTTCGTTTATCCACACTCAATCTGCTGTTGGATCGCGGCGCGGACCCCAATAAATGCAAAGTCCCCTTGCCTGTCCTCTTTGTGGCCATTATGGCAGGAGACACTGAAACCGTCAGGAGACTTTTACTGAGTGGAGCTCAGACCGGGATTTCTCTCTCGCTCGAGGTATAGCATGGCCCGGATCGTCTTGACTTCGAATGTTTTGCATCATTTCATGTCAGGTTCATTGAGAAAAACTTGAAACGGTCCTCCTGTCACTGTAACACACGCAATCTGTGGTTGTAGAGGAAAGGCCTTTATCCGCTGCACGTGGCCGCGGCCTTGCCCGGTCCTGAAAGTCCCAAAATCATCGAACTGCTGCTGCATGCTTTATCGGACCCCGACGCGCGGGCATCCGACCAGAATGAGATCTATGAACTAGATAAGGCTTGTATGCTCCGCTCTGCCCGTATTTCGTTTGCTGCAATCACGAACCCGCTTCTGATTGTTTTGCAGGTTTCCATAACAATAAGAAAATCATGCAGGAGCCATCGGACGCCGACTCCCGAAGAAGGAGGCCGAACGGCTCTGCACATGATCTGCCAGAGAGAAACTGACCACTCTGTGAGGCACCGCAGATTTAGAATGCAAATATCGTAATATACGGAGGGGGGGTTATAATCGGCGGCAGGAAAAGTGATGCCGCCCGGAAACGTGCGGAGCGACCTCGATCGATGACAGAGCGGCAACAGATGATCAACTTGTGTGCTTGTTTTGATACAGAATGCCAGCAAGGCGGTTGCGCTCTTGCTCTCCCACAGAGCCAGAACGGATCTCCTCTGGAGTGGACACTCGCCTCTCTCCTTAGCCATATCAAGCGGCAATGACATGGTAACTGCCTTGACACGCGCCCTCTAATAGGTGCTCGCAAATTCAACCTTTTTTGTTCAGGATAAAAAAAAAGGGGGGGCTTTTTTGGGGAGGAGATGATTTAGTTATGAATATTATTATTTACAAACGCCCCCCGTCAACAAACACTGATAAACATTCCAAATACCTTTTCCATGAAAAACGTGCCGGGGGGGGTCCCGCAAAAATCCCAAATATGAATAAACAGAGGGGGAAAAAATGTAATGCATGCAGGAATAAATGAAATGATTGATTCATCTGAACCTCTTACCCCCCACAACCTCACCCCCATGTAGGCAGTGGACGTGCTGTTAAAAGGCGGTGCAGATCCCAACATTCCGCTGGGTCTTGGAGTGGGCAATGCCCTTTGTGCCCTCAGTAACTTCAGCTACAACTTGGATAACAAAAGAGTCAAACTGGTACAGCATTTCTTGACCTGCGCACTGATTTCCATTTCCCCATGAAAGTAAATGACACAATTAACGTTGAATTGTTTACTGCAGTTTTTCATCCATCCTGATTTTACGAGACTGGAATGATGTTTTATAATCCCCCCCCCCCCCAAAAAAAGACATTTAAATACAGCCAGTGTAAAAATAATGACCATACTTCTTTGTTTCGCTTGAAAATGTACATGACTTCTTTTTTATGTGTGATGCAGCTGGACATGTTGATCAAGGCTGGCGCCGACATGTTGATGCCAGTTCACATCGGTGACCTGGAAGGGACCGCAGTTGATTATGCGCACTTCTCTTTCAACCTTGTAAGACAGCATTCAAAACACTTACGGGAAATGAGTGACGATCCTGCTTAATGGTCGTTTTATAGGAGTGCTCTGTCGGGTCAATATTTGTCCAAATCTTGGACACACTTCCTCATCAAAAGCACTTTTGGCCAAATGATATGTTGAAGTCTGCCTTGAAAATTAATTTTCAATCATGCCCAACAGTCACCTTTCTCAGTCACGGCCTTCTTATGTACTCGAATTGAATTGCTCGGAATCGATTAGCGGACGAAAAAAAGGCTGACGTCGCCCGAAGCCTTCGCTCTGGCTTTGTTTATTAAATCTGAGTGATTCACATCGGTTTAAAAAAAAAAAAAAAAAAGGAGACGTTTCAATTGTGTCTATTTTGTATTTGCCAGAATTTCTGAGTCTGAAGGCCCTGCGAAATTGATGTTGAAATGGCAACACAAATCTGATAGGTCATCCAATGAATTGAAGACAAAAGACTGTTGGAAATATATTCTGACCAATTCATGTCAGTTTTAGGACGGTGCTTTTGATCACGTTTTTGGGCCCTCGGTGCGTGCTGCTGCCAATAGATCAGTATTTGGAGGTTTACATTCTGCTGTACCTTTTTATAACTTGTGTGTAATACTGCCATGTAGGACTCGCGTATCGCCAACACCCCCTTCAACACGCTCAACATGGAGGAGAGAGAAACGTTCAAATCACGGCGCCACCTGCTCGGCCTCATGGGAGATCTGCTTCGCTACAAGGCTGTCAAGAGACAGAAAGAGTGGGAAAAGCAGCTTTTGCAGAATCGTAAGTGTATAAGATTTTGTTGCGTAATGTGTGTTTAAAAACGGTGCGGTTCAAGAACTGACTTGCCCCCTAGGTGAAGACGCGAGTTCTTCTGGCCCAAAAACTCCCGTAGCAAGGTAGCACACACAGCCACTGTTTATGAACTCTCTCCCTCATTGAAGCAATCATGAGACACGTCTCTAACTTTGAATATTTTTTCCAGGAAACAACTTCGGTTCTGCTACCATTGTGGCCTGTCTGCAGCTGTGACACTTTCCGAGTGTACTCGCTGCCACAAGGTTCTTTACTGCTCAACGCACTGTAAACTAAAAGCATGGAACAAGGGACACAAGCAAGAGTGTGTCCGGGATTGTCATCGACATCATCATCCGGTTCCCCGTTAAAATGGAGGAGACTGTCGGCCCAAGCCGATGCGCCGGTCCTATCCATGACTTGGGTTCAAATTGCTCGTCAAATATGATCGTCCTACAACGTTTGGAACTTTTTTTTTTTTTTTTTTGCCAAACTACCTCAAAAACCTAGGTCTAAGTGATGAACTTGGCCGACTTGAAGCTTCCAAAACTCTGCTTCCTCTTATATGAAATGTTTTTTAATGGCATATCAGGGACGTGTTTCTTACAAACTGCAGTGTACTTAGTATATCTCCCGGGGGTTCCCATGACTACCAAGTCCAACAATGACCTGTGAACTGGAGGCATGTTCTCAACATCCTCACTGTGCCAACATTCACTTTATTACCCAAGCTATATTTTCACACAAAATAATAAAAGCTGTCATTAAAAGAATATTCAGAGTGGGATTCTACAGTACACACTTATTGCATTCTATCTGACATGTGGTGGGTCATGTGATTAGCAAGCTTGCTTAATTGCAGATGTTGAGGGACTCTGACAAAAACACTAGTCAGGTTAAGTGCATGCTACAACCACACGAAATAGCATATGGGGTGGGGGTGGGGGGGGGCGCAAGACCCCCTCCAGGAGTCCTTCCCCACAGAGTGACTAGACGCTTCCAGCTTTTGGGTGAGGAACAAAATATTAAAAAAAACAGTTGGTTTAGTAAAAGAAAATTCTAAAATGAGGAAAGGGGCAAAGGCATCACTGGGACTATTTGCCTATAAAATAAAATAAAACAGCCTGCACACTATGACCATCCATTACAAATGCAGTACTTGATTAAAAGTCAGTGCAAAGTGAGAGAGGTAGACAACAAGCTTCATAGGGGATCAATGATATCAATACAGTACTTACCTTCACTTCTTTCTATGAAAAAAAACTACCATAAAAACGAATCGGAACGATACCTGCACCTTAGTAGTTTGATTTGCTGCGTCAAATGTCATGAACGGGGTGCAGTGGCGCCGCTCTGACAGTTGCTGCGGGTTTCTGTTTGTTACGTCATCCTCCCAGATGAGTCAGCGGCGGCACGGACAACAAGACGAGCAGGAAGCGGCACATGGAAAAACAAGAGGACCAAAGCAAAGGCGCTGTCCGTCATTTCGACGACGGGAATGGACACGGAGGAGCAAGAAAACGAACTGGTGGCCTTGCAAAGTATCTTCAGCTCAGAGGAGTTCGCTCGACATGAATCGAAGTCCTCCGGAGAACTTCGAGTTTCAGTGGAGCTGCCCTCGGGATACGCGGTGACACTCGCTGAAGGTAAAGCACCTTTTCAGTGGAGAAAAAACCGCGATGATGACGTCGATATCATCGCGCTGGAGAAAAATGAGCCCTTCCTCGAGTTACTTTGAATAAAAACAATCAAGTGTCAAGAAGTTAAGACGAAACGATATCCAGTGGAATGGGTTGTATGACATCGAAAAATAATACGTGAAAATTGATCTTTTCCTTTTTCTAAAGGCAAACCAAAACAAGTTTAAAAGCAATAACCTTTTTTTGTGAGGCACGTGTCACGAATTGAGTCAACAACGCTTTCTAAGTTGTGACCGATTTGCTTTCCCAAAGATGACGCGTTGAAGCAATGCAAGATATCATTCCTTCCACCGCTGCGTCTCAACTTTGGACTCCCTGAGGATTACCCCTCCCGCTCTCCGCCTTCCTTCAGTCTATCTTGTAACTGGCTGACTCACAACCAGGTAATGTATGTCAAATTTAAACGCCATATGTTGACATGGATCACAATTTGCCTTTTCCATTGCATCCGTCCAGCTTGCGGCTCTGGGAGCTCACCTCACCGATCTCTACCGAGCCACCGGAGGTGATGTGGTGCTCTTCTCCTGGGTACAGTTCCTGAGAGAGGATACTCTGGCATTCCTGAACCTCAATTCTGTGCTGGTGCTGCCCAATGTGCCCAGCACCCCATACAACAGCCAAGAATCAATCCATGCTGCACTCTCAGAACGCAAAAGCAGTCAAACCGCACTGACTTCAGGAGCCGAAAATGTCCAAACCTTTTTCCTTGATGATGAAAAACGTGTTAAAGGAGCTGGAGACAACGCGCCAGAAACCTTCGAAGAACGCGGACCCTTCTCCGGTCTCTCCTTGAATCCTGCGCAACGTCTCCTCTCTGAGATATTGACCCACGATGCGGCCCAGGGACAGAAAGTTTTTCAGAGCACAGTTTACGACTGCGCCGTGTGTTTCATGAGCTACCTGGGTTCAGAATGTGTACAGATACAGGAGTGCGGTCACGTCTTCTGCCAGGCCTGTCTCGCTGAGTTTTGCAAGCTGCAGATAAGAGAGGGAAATGTCCTTGGTGTCACCTGTGCTCAGGCGGACTGCACGGCCTTACCCACACAAGCACAAGTAAAGCACAACTCCAACTCCTCGTTTGATTCATCGTTGGCCGTGGATATTTTGTCTTTTTTCCTGCCATCCTTTGACTCTGTTGTGTTTTGATCTGGAAGGTGGAGAGTCTGGTAGGAGAGGAACTGTTCAGACGCTACGATCGGCTTCTGTTGCAGCACTCCCTGGACTGTATGCCAGGTGATGATTGCATAAGTGTAAACTCTCCTATATGGATATGTTTACACACATCCAGTCAAGCTCAAACTTATTCAGACCTTAAAAACTAAAAAAAAAAAGCACAGAACTTGTTCACTGCCAGCCCAGTTAAAATGGATCTTCGTGGACGTCGATCGCAGTCAATGGCAGCGAATGAGTTTTTCAAAGCAATACATTTTGTACCCTGTACATGATGATGTACTGTATCCTCTGATTCCCTCCAGATGTGATGTACTGTCCACGGCCCTCCTGTGCGTCGCCAGTCGTTCGGGAGGAGGCCAGCGGCGTGGCGCTCTGCTCCGTCTGCGGCTTTGCCTTTTGCGTTACCTGCAAAAAGACTTACCACGGAACAGACGACTGCAGGCCAAAGAGGTTGCTGAAGAGCCTGCAAAAAGAAGACTCGGAGCAAGGCAATGCGGAGCTGCCCCAGTCCGTTGGTAGGTTGATGTGCTTGTGGCATTTTTCTTTTTTTACAAAGGGGCTGTGTCACTATTTTTTTTTTATTATTATTTTTTACGCGATGGCCCAAATGCTTCCGACTGTTTTTCAAACACTTATTCCCGCTCTCGAAACAATGACTCAGCGGGAATGAAAATGATTTGCGACAACTAAAACAGTTTGCAGACATATTTGCAACCTTTCCCAAACCTTGACAACCCCCCCCAAAAAAAAATCGCTACGTTGGCGAGCATTCGCCGCCCAGTAGGATACAGAATTCTTTTTAATTTTAGAAGAATGAGCACTCAAACCATCAGCCGTGTGTTTGCACTTCATGATTTCAATGCTGCCCTGTGTGTGTGTGTGTGTGTGTGTGTGTGTGTGTGTGTGTGTGTGTGTGTGTGTGTGTGTGTGTGTGTGTGTGGGTGTGTGTGTGTGTTGTGTGTGTGTTTGAGTGTTTCAGAGGGGATGAAGGCTCTCTGGGACGACTTCGCCAGTGGCAGTAAGCAAAGGCGCCGCCTGCTGGTGAGCAGGTATGGTCAAAAGGGGCTGTTTCAAAGTCTCGAGGACTGCCTGAGCCAGGGTTGGATTGGGTCCAATAGCAAGAACTGTCCACGCTGCTTCTGCAGGATCGAGGTATTTTGACTTCCTACCCTGCTGACGTCTTGTGAGTGTGCATTTTATAGAGAGGGGATGGGGGGGGTTCAAACATATGTATATTTTTTTGGGTGCAATTGCTCACTTTTTTTTGTGTTGCAGAAAAACTTCGGGTGCAACATCATGACATGCTCGCAGTGCAGACAACAGTTCTGCTGGGTCTGCCTTGCCGTGCTTTCCTATGAGAAATCATTGCAACACTTTCAGGACAGTTCGTGTTCTCGCTACTAGGATATGCGATGACCACCAAGCCTCAGATGGAACACAACTTTTGCCGGTACGGTGCCTGTGCAGAAATAGCCTACGCTTGCTCAGGAGCCACTGAATGGACAGTACATATTCACCTTCCAGAGCTCGGTCTTATTTAATTGCAATTATAATACTCATACTGTATTTTACACCTTCCGGGGGAACTTCAATAACAGTATATGCTGTCAGCAGAGAATAGATTTAATTTAATTCCTTTGTGGAGTTTGCATGTTCTCCCCGTGCCTGAGTGGGTTTTCTCCGGGTACTCCGGTTTCCTCCCGCATTCCAAAAACATGCACGGTAGGTTGACTGAACGCTCTGAATTGTCACGAGGTGTGATTGTGAGCTCGAATGTTTGTCCATGTGTGCCCTGCGATTGGCCGGCGACCAGTTCAGGGACAGGCTGCAGCACGCTCCTGACCCTCGTGAGGATAAAGCGGTTCAGATAGTGGGTGGATGAATGGATGTATACTTTTTTTTTTTTTTTAAAGGGGAGTGTGTGTATTCATGAACATTGACCGTACGTCTAAATATGACTTTAGTTGTTGCTGTGTTTGGTGGCTTGTTGAGTTACAGTATTTGATTTTGTGCATTTTCATTTGCTGCTGTGTTAAATGTTTTTGTTTTGTTTTTAGTTTGTATGTTTTGCACTTCAGGGCCACCGTGCCTGTACTGGAAGCTTTAACAGGTCATAGTTGACTGTTTTTCACTCTTTGTTGTTTATGTAAATGCTGTTCTTAGGAATTTTATATTTTGGAATAATTGGGGGTCAACATTTTCTTCAATTCAGATGCCCAAATATTGCCCCCAACAATTACAGATGTCGGAAGGGATAAAAAAAAAAAGTGGCAGAGTGAATGCCTGAATGCACAGTAAATCAAATCGTATGTGAGGTGAAACACCAACTAGCAATCAGAAATGGGAATTTAAAAAAAAAAAGTTCTTTTTGAGAACGGATTTCCCAGTGATTTGATTCCTAGGAATCGTTTGTTTGCGAGCCTGTCAATTCCATGAATTGGTTCCTCTCATTGCAATTGACTGGCCTTGGTTGTGCACATTCACAAGACCAAGAGGGTGCAAATGTAAAAACTACAGCCCCATTGGTATGGATTTTTTTTTTTTTTTAGCCTGATTCTGATTCTAGTATTTGGCAAAATAAAATTCCGATAACCGATTCATCGGCCGGATCATCATGAAAAAAAAAAGTGGTGAATAAAATAACTTTTTTTAATTTGCTCCCATAACGCTTATAACAATGAATACATGAAGTACAGGCTGAACATTGGACTGTTTTACAACACTTTTCGTATTTGTTTGATGTTACAACAGAGAGCAAAATCAGCAAAAATGTTGCGGCGGACGCTCAAATGTCATACGGTAATATTTGTCGTATGGTGTATGTAGTGCGTTAATGTGTACAAAACGAAATAAATAATCAGGCGATTTTTTTGGGGGTGGGAGAGGGGGGTGACGCAATGACGCTGCTACACTGATGATGGACGAGGCAGCTCGGACGTTTGTTTCGGATGAATCGCCTGAACGGCCTCGAGTGTGACGCCCAAGTCATGGGAAATATATCAGGTTTTCAAAATAAATGTGCGTTAATGTGTACAGAACGAAATAAATAATCAGGCGATTTTTTTGGGGGGATGGGAGAGGGGGGTGACGCAATGACGCTGCTACACTGATGATGGACGAGGCAGCTCGGACGTTTGTTTCGGATGAATCGCCTGAACGGCCTCGAGTGTGACGCCCAAGTCATGGGAAATATATCAGGTTTTCAAAATAAATGACCAGTCAAAGTGGTCCTTGAGAGGTTCCATTGAAGAAAAAAAAAACACATGGCAAAATATTCAAATCCCTGGCAATTTTCACAGAAACTGAATTTTGATTTGATGAATTGGTGTGCAGTATTTTCACTGCAAATTGTACAAGAAAGTGGCACAAGATTATCACGTATTGACGGCACTGATTCGAAACATAATGTTCAGAATACCATACTGCTTTATCTTTGGTGCAAAATATCAAATATATTGCGACTCATTTCCTTTAAACAATTTCAGTGTTTTGCCACTTTCTTCTAATGTAAAAAACAAACAAACAAACAGAAAAACGCTCCACACTGAAAAAAAAAATGGTGAATTTACGTAGATTATACATCAACTTAAAAAAATATATATCTGGATCCAAATAATTATATTTCATGCATGCAATCATCCGACCAAATAAAATGGGAGTAAATTCAACAGAGCTATTTTTCAGTGTCACGAAAAATTCTGTATCCAGATGATTGTATTTTACGTAACCACCTGATGAAATAAAATGGAGTCAATTGAACACACCAACTTTTTTAGTGTACCTGCTTCCTTTTATATGCAACAGACGTCTAACGCAATTTAATCAGTGATTTGAACATTACTTGAAGTGTACCTGCTTCCTTTTATATACAACAGACCTCTTAACGCAATTTAATCAGTGATTTGAACATTACTTGATATAGAAAGCAATCACGCAAGAATATCGAAAAATCATCGCTAATCTGAACTACATTGCCAGCATGCTTGGTCAAAGCTTAGGTGTAGTATTTCCTTTTCCCTACGACTGAAGGCACAAACAAGGCCGGCTCGGGTGAAGCCTGAATCAAAGGACCGCTCAAGGTCAGCAAAGGCCAACAAATTCACGTCACACGTCAAGTGCCGCGTTCCCGCCACGCGATCTCGGTTGTGCTTTGGATTTGATCCCATTCCGAGGCTACATCAGACGACCGCCGTTGGTTTGGGTCTCTCACGTCACCTCTTTTTTCTTGGTTAATCCAACCAATCGCGTTACATCCGGTGCCGTGAAGCTACGAGACATCTTTCGATTCTCCCGCATCCTGAGTTAGACAAAAACCAAGGTCAATTGCAACCATTTTTTTTTTTGTCTTATGGGGATTTTAAAAGAGTGTACATGTTGACACTAATCCGTCAGTAAAATGCCCACAACAAAGATTTTCTTTCTACCACTTTGGTGTCACGCTGTTGCCGTGTTTTCTTCGTTGTCCCCTGTCCCCCCCCTGCCCCCGCCGTCCTCTTAGCTGTAGCCCAAGTTCTCCATCTCGTTGCGGTACCTCCACTCGGACACTTTAGCTTTGTGTTGCTTGCTTTCCAGATGCTGTCGGAAGTCCGTTTCTTGTTCAGCGCCGCAGTTGCACATGGAGCAGTAGAACTGTCCGCTGGGGGTCACGCACATGGCTAAATCTCGGGGGATCCGCTGCCTCGGTCTGGGGTTGTAGTACGGCCCTGGAGACAAACCGAAGAAATCAGTCGCAGCTTTGAAGGAGGCTTGCTCTTTCAAATCCTTCCGCTGGTGTTCAGTAGGGTTTAGATCAGGGCTCTTCAGAATAGTGTCAGTGCTTTGCTCTTGGCCATTCTTCTATGTTTTTCCTTGTGTGTTTTGAGTCATTCTGCTATTGCAAGACCCGTGACCTTTGACTGAGCCGAAGCTTTCTGACAAGCTTACCTTCAGAGTCTTGGAAGTTTTGATTGACCCCGCACAGATTTAAGACACCTTGTGCCAGATGGGGGGGAAAAAAAAAAAACAGCCCCAGAGCATAACAGAGCCTCCTACACGTTTCACAGTAGGGACAGTGTTCTATTTTTAGAAGGATTGATCTGTGAACAGAGAGCTGCTGTGCTTTGCCAAAAAGTTTTGTCTGGTCTGCCCATTCTCCCAGAAGCTTTGTGGCTTGTCAATGTGTAGTTGAGCATTTTTTTTTTTCCACGGTTTATTTTCAACGGTAGTGTCCTCCCGTGAAGTATTTATATCCGACATCCAGATCTGACACCGATTTACCTTGACCTTGGCGTTCACCTTTAAAATTCTTTGGAGCGTCTTCTGAGCTCTTTGGTTAGCGTTCATATTCGTCCTCGCTTGTCTGTTTATTTCGGACAGCTCTCATGCTCACTCTCTTAAAAAATAATTCGGCTGAACCACAACTCAGAAGCGATGTCTGACTTTCGTGGTTTGATTTTCATTATTTTTGTCATTAATGTTGCGTGCTTGTCTAATCCCATACAAGCGGAAGAGATGAGCTTTTACCTTGCATGGAGGTAGGAAGCTGTGGGCTACGGCGATTTTTCACCAGTCTGTACTCATTGCCATCCTTCCAGTTCCTTTTTGGGCTTACTTCGCGAATACAGTCCCTGAAATGGAAGATCCTGAGTAACAATCACTTGAACGTAAAAAAAAAAAAAATGTGGTGACGTGGCCAAAAAAAATGCTTATCTTGGTGAAGCTTACACGTTACTGGTGTTCTGCTGGGCCTCGGCCAGGCGGAGTTTCTTTGCGTGGTTCTTGCCCTGGTAGTGCGCCTGTGCAACTAAGAGGGAGCTGAAGGAGGCATCGCACAGCTTACAATAGTCATTCTCTGTGGCCAAAATGACCCGGGTGGGCCCCTTGTACAACGTCTGCAGGCACAGGACAAAACAGTGCAATGTTTTATTGTCAGAGGGGTTAAATGCAAATGGATAAACAAGCAAAAGCAAAATATTTGTAGGGGTGGGGAGAATTTGCGCAATTGATTACACTATCACAAGCTAATAACTGTCTTTGAGGCTTGCAGCTATGGAATATCTTGGTATTTGGATAACATTTTTAAATATATATTTTTAGCTTGATCAATGATAGAGAAAATAGCACTTTTCACTTCATGAACAAGCTCTTGGTTTAAATTTTAAATAATGAACTTTGATTTTATTTTATTTTTTTTAAATTTAAACTAGCTTAGCGGCTTGCTGCTATCCACTGGTTGCTAACGCTGGGAGCAGGCGTTGCATTCTAGAACGTCAGCATATTTATTTATTTATTTATTTTAGCGTCATTAATTAGCAATTGAACAAGGTTTCAAAATGCCATTGTGATGGCAACTTAAACCTAAACTGGGCTCCAACTTCCAGTAAGGAGGACAAGCCAAGTCAGCCGCAACGCCGCCAGGTCAGGAACAACTTCAAAATAAAAGCGCACCAAGGCACTCATGTCTGTGGATTCCTGTATTTGAGATTTTATTTTGAAGTTGGCCTTCTCACCACGTTGGCGCCGTGTTAGCGTCATGTTTTGCATTGCTACGGCTAGCTTGACTGTCCCCCGCCCAGACCCTCGAGCATTTTTGTTGTTGCTCTGAGCCAATACCCAAAGAAAGCACACAGACTGCCCAACAGTGTTCTTACTTACCAGCGCTTGAGAGAAATGTGACTTCTGTTGGCAGATTGTCTACATCAGCAGCGGGCGTCATCTCTCCTCTCTCCTCCTCCATTAAAAATGGGTCACTCAGTAGCTTGGTGTCTTACCTGTCTCGTAGTATCAGTGTCACTGGATCCTGAGATGAGGTTTGTCTGTCCGGCTGCCTCGAGGACTTCGGGGATCCTGATGGCTGGTGGCTGCTGACTGCCAGCTAGAAAATTCCGCAACTTTTTACTGTGGTTCTTCCCCTGGAGGAGACAGAGTGTGAAAAAAAGAGTGTCGTCGGTGGACCATACACGCAGGTGTACAGTATGTGTGCGCTTGCACCTGCTCACCTGGTAGTGAGCCTGTGCTTGCTGAGCTGAGTTGACGGTAACATTGCAGAGTTTACAGTACAAAGGTTTGCAAAGTTCTTCCAGAGCGGGCGCGTCCCCCTGCTCTTCCCTAACCAGAGGAGAGCCCTCTTCCTTGGGCTGCTCGCTGGCTGGGGCTGCCTGACCCGGAAGAGGACCCGGTAGAAGAGCGGACACTGGGGATGAGATGAGTGGAGGTCCGGGTCTTAGGGGCAGTTGTGAGACTTCTGGGCTCGGGATTAGCGGGGAGGACAAGGGGCTGGGTGGCAGGGGGAATCTGTTGACTCCGGTAGGCACGGGGGGAACCAACGCATGTGCGTGGTTCAAAGGGGGAGGCCCCAGCGGTTGTGTGAGGTCTAAAGAAGGAGGCACCATTGCTTGTAAGGGGTCCAGTGATGGCGGTCCCAAGGTGTGTGTCAAAGGAGGCGGCCCGAGAGGCTGAGCTGGAACTAATGGCGGCGGGCCTAAACTATGGACGGGGGCAATGTGGGGAGGCCTCATTGTGTGAGCAGCAGTGATAGGAGGGGGCACCAGAGTCTGGGCGCCAACCACATTTGGCGCTCCGATTGCTGCAGTAGGGATGACCGGCGGGGGGCCGAGAGGCTGCGTAGGCACCATCGGTGGAGGTCCCAGCTGGTGCAGGGAGTCCATGTGTTGAAAAGGCTGCTGTGCGTGGCTGAAGAGACTGAGAGCAGGCTTCAGCATGGTCTCCGGACCTGAGGAGAGGAAGATGCGCTCTGTCAATTTTTGGATGACGAGGAATGGCTTGTGTCCAGATTGACACCAACATTTCATGGCATCATTCATGGAGAATGAATTCGGAGTGCTGAACTCAACAATCGAACATGCTTTGCCTCTTGTCGGGGGTAATCGATTGTGCATACACGGTACGAGCACAGTAGTGCGACCGACCACCCAAAAACATGAAGGCAAAAAAGAAGAGGGCAATCCTTGAAACGACAGATTGAGACAAAATGGACTCCACTTCTTCAAGCCTCGTGTTTTCAAATCACCGTTGCTTTATGATGTCATCTTATTCGCACAGAGATTAATGATGATGGCTTGCGTTACGTTGGAAGAAATCACTCAGGCGCGACCGACCGGCAGTCTGACCGGCGGTCATCTCAGCAAAGTTCTGACATCCATCATAAATCGCTGGTCATTCTTTGGTTACGTCCACTCTTTGGTGGCTACGGAGTCTTCCTTCGTCGCAGATGCGCAACCCATCGGTCGGATTTTAGACTGACGTCAGCAAGTGCGCGGAAAATCAAGCCGCATTGTCTGGCAACATGATCAAAAGTCACTTGACACGAGCGTGCACATTGTAAATGCACGTAGCGGTGTCATGCCGACAACATTTGCTGCAAGCCCCGCCCCTCTTTTAATTGCTCTCTGCTTACTTCGTATGTCCAACATGGAAGAAATATCATGAAGAAAAATGTTTAGCTTATCTCAAGCATGACTCATGAAAAAGGCATTTATGCGCCTGTGATTTGTCTTGGACTAGAGAGTGGATGCTTCAGGTAGTCTGGCAATTTGACAAAGTATCTATGACTCGTGTCCAGGAACTATAAGTGAAAGCTTGGTGATAAAAGCAGAATGAAGAAAGCCCAGAGGCGCTAGTCGGCAGCGAAAGAAATCGGCAAGTGAAAACTGCAGGGCGGAAAGGCTTCACACTTCAACGGGGATTGAAAAGATTAGGACGGGCCGGCAGCAACGCAGTCGAGCACACAGACTGATGACCACGATAAAAGCCTCCAGCTTCCGCAGGATATGACAGCCCGAAGTTGGGTGCTTGGCAAACAGATTGTGTACACGGGTGAGGGACAACACACACACACACACACACACACACACACACACACACACACACACACACACACACACACACACACAAAAAGGGAGTCGATGTAAGAAATCAGCTGTTTGGTGTTTGGTGCCTTTGCACCACTGAGGTGACGGGTTGTGTGCGAGTGGACGTCCATTGCACGGTCAGTCATCATCCAACAGCTGTGTCATAGCTTTAATCTGGAATCCTTTCGCTTGCCCGATGGCAGCATTTCATGGACCCAAAATAACACGCTCGGCTGTTTGTGTTTCCAATCGGGCGTGAAGGGGCTCCAGACAGTCACCTGGCACGCTTGACCTCAGGAGAAAGCTATGTTGAACATGACCGCAGTCCTGTCGATTGTAAGATGACTCTCTTTCACGACTGAATGCTATCAGATGTGTGGTTTGAATATGTTTACTCTCATCCGCGCACTGATTTTGACACATCCTACTTTGTCACTTTCTACAAAAAAAAAAAGTCACAGCAGTCGTCACATCAATCATGTTATCACACCCACTTTATCTTCAGTAGTCACTAAAGTGACATACAACCAAGCGCATTCAGGGAATGAACTCTCATGCAATGAAAAGACTAATTTAAAAAAGTAGCCGACTGGCAAATATATCTGCAAGTTATGTGAGTTACTGGTTTTGTTACTTTCATTATTTTCGAGGTTCAAATGTGTGAGCCGCAGTAGCCGGGCACCGGGGGTGCGGGGTTCTTGGCTTAACATCTGAAGAGATATAATTTCATCCGTCTTTAAATACGAGCAATGATTGACATGCCATCGCTTGGAAATGTTGAAGTGAAACAGACCCGGTTGTAAAGATTCGCGCGATACATGAAAACGTTGATTTAACCATTGAGTGTACACATACGGTTGCGTTAAAAAATGGCATCAATTTAAATGCAGACGATTGAAATGTTTGGATGACGCTCTTTTGGCACAGTCTCGCATGCATGCACAATAAATTCAGCCAATCGTAAACCAAGTCTGCACAGTGAATATTGATGGCAGTTCTGAAACCTTGTAATAGAGAATAACGATTTACTCTGCAACTACAAACAGTGCACTGTAAGCGAATCCGTGGATATAGTGACAGTAACCATATCTTCCCTCCTTCTGTCCAGCCTATACTACCAACTGCTAAAAGTGGCATTGACATGAGAGTACGTCTCTCCTCTGTGGATGTGCCGGTTGATAGTTTTCACAGTTTCTGTACTGGTTGCAGAACTCGACTCCCTTTGCTATAAAAAAAAAAAAAACCCAAAGAATGATTGACACCTTGGCTAGCTGGCAACAAAAAGATTTTAAAGTAACAGGGAAGGACTGCCGAAATAAAATCAGAAAGGGTTCTTTAAGTTTTACTGTCAAATTCAAAAGCAAACGAAGAATGAAGCCCTGAAGAATCCTCCTCCTGTTGTGGGATCCACCAGGGGTCTACTTTAAGCCCCCTTTGTTTTTGTTTTTTTGTTTGTTTGTTTGTTTGTTTGTTTTGCTTCCTTTACGACAGATTTGGCAGAAATATAGTGTTGAGTGTCACTGCAACGGAGACAACATCCAACGGGGTAACCAAAGCCCTCCAGTCATGCCTTGTGCCAGTCACCCAGATGACCAAAACTAATCCCTTCCTTTGTCAATCAGACCTAGAAAAAGTCACCCCTGCCTCTCCATTACTGTCAATCACTGTAAGATGGCACATGCATAAGAAAGTGGTGCTTACAATACATGTATTGTTGTTGTTTTTAAGATTTTTCGTATTGTTTCAGTGTCGGTGTTGAGGTACTTCAGTATGCAGGTGTAGTATCAAAGTCCAAATGATGGTCCGGTGACAACACGAAATCACCTTGAGGCAGGTTATAGAGCTCATAATATGTCTAGGATTTAAGCAGCTGGAGCTGACAACAATCAGCATTTTATTCGCATTGACAAACTTAGCATAGCTTAATGTGTATTTATGGAAGTTGCATTTTGTTTGTGGCTGGTTCTCGACAGCAATTGTGACGGCATTCCAAAAATAGAATGCAAAGTCAGTTTTACTTGACTCACTGATGCCGAGTCTGCGCAGACTTTTGTGTGTTCCTTTTACCACTTTTTAGAGAGTAAAATTAGCGTTGTCATTCGGTAACTGAGCCTTGTCAAACTCGCTTCTATGCAATGTTTTTCAGGGGAAAACTTTGATACGGTGGCGACTGTAAAGTCTTTTTTTTTCTACACTCCAAGCCTCTTGCCTCTCCAGATTTTTTAAAGCAAAATCAAGACACACTAACCTCTTCCTTTCTTGGAGCATGAAAATCTCTCGGGATCCACTGAGAATCTTTTAAATAGGCCAAGTGTCTTTTTTCGAGGTTTTTTTTTCCACCCGTTGTATCACATCAATTATGGAGCAATGAGAAGCACATGCCTCCTGCACTTCTTCCATCTGCTTCAGTGGGCAACAAGAAAAGCACAGGATGCATCCAGGACCATATACAGTGAATCCATATTCACAACATTGACTGTACTGCACTGTGCTATGCAATCAAAGCTACTATTTTGACAGTGCAAAGCCAACAATGGTTTGTTAATTTTGCTGTTCTCCAAAAGCATCCGGAACATGTCCGCCTCAAAAATTAAGAGTGTTTCGCCAGATAACATTTACTTCTGCTATTGAGGCTTCTATTGATGACTTCTGTATGTGTCATATGCATTCATATTGTACATCCGAAGAATTTGAGTCTATAGTCTGCAATCGGCTGGAGATTATGTACGGGGTGTCTCACCCGTCAGCTGGGATAGGCCCCAGCTCACCTGTGACGCGAATAAAGGCAAGTGCTCTAGAAAATGAACAAATTCTTGTGTTGGCGTTGGTCTTTAGTACCTATGTACTTTAAGTTAACTGAACCATTATCGCAAGTAAAAAATTCACTGTTTAATACTTGTGTGTATGTTGAATTGGTGTTTGGCCGACTGCCCAAGACATATCGCTGCCAAAGGGTAGTAAAGTACATGTGATTACATGCAAATGTCATAATTTCGACTCTAATTGAAAGTTTGAACATTTTGCTGCTCATGAAACATGTTGAGAGTCACTTGCATCCTTTTGAAAGTCCGAATTGTACACATGCTGACAAATGAGCATTCACACAAACGCATTTTTAGATGGATAGGGAAACTCCATGAATCTCATGCTCTGAGCTGATGTGACCCCTTTCCTGCACAACGCCCTTGGAGGGAATTGCTACGATATGCGATGAAGTATTGACCAACATTGTAGTCAGTGGCAGTCCTTCATTCACATCCTATTAATGAGGAGATTGTGTCCCGCATCACTTTGCTGCAGCATAATGTTGAGAAAGGGCAACATTAGCAGCGACTGCGGGGGTGTAATACGTGAACACCTTTATGTATTGTGCAGTACATGTCACCATGTGAGCACAAGAAACACAGCGGCATGGACTCAGCTTGGTACTTGATCTGCCAACAACCCTCAAGAGGGACACAAGTCAAATGCTGCGTTTGTGTTTCAATTACAGAGATGAAAGTCTTGTGGTCTTATCCAAAAAGAAAATCTGTGTATGCAGACAAGGTGGTGGGTGCTTGATGCACTCTTATCTGATACTGAGCACCAGCGGAAACGTCCATCTTTCTCTGAACAATCTGCTAATGCCTCGTTGAATTCTCGCTGCACCGTGACGCATGAAAAACGCTGATGACATGCAGGAGTGAGCTGGTCCTGCATGGCAAGCCTCGATCTCCTTACCTGGCAAACGGGACAGATAATGGCTGCTGCCGCTGTAGCCGACGTTCTGAATGGTATAGTCCACGTCCGATGCCGCCGCGGTTGATTTGCATGGGCGGTAGGTAATAATGATGACACGTTGATGCGAATACAGTTTGTGTGCGACCTCTTCGCCTCCGATACTCACGACGGAAAAGCCATTTGTACTCGATATCCTTGATATTGAGATGAAGGTCCACGTGCTTGTCCGCTCTTTGTCCTCAGTGGGAAGACAAATTCAGTGCGCCCGAGCGACGGCGTCTGCCTCCGTGTTACGTTTTTTTTTGTTCCTCTCTCAGAGTGCCACTTTTGGCCTACCAGAATGAAATTGCTGCACAGGTAACGCTACTTGGTCCAACTCGTAGCCAGGCACTACAAAATAAATGTTTAAATGGATCTTCATAAGGACCAATTAAGTATCAAATAAATATGGCTCAAACAGTTTTCCACCACCCCCTGAAAGAAAGTCTTTCTCCAAGATGGGGAAATATAAATACATGAACTTTGATTGGTGTAAAAGGTAAAAGAATGCAAGGACTCATGTCTGCATTAATGTCGGCTGCACTGTCGTACCGTACATCCATTTAATCTGAGAGATAACACTGATTCAAAAAGCGAGTTCCCATCAAGCCAATCCAGATTGTTGGAGGTGACCCCGGAGTGTTCATCAGTTCTTGTCAACAAATTGACGGCTAAAACGCCAAAGGTCTGCAACGCTGATAATTATTCTTCAGGTTAAAATTTATTTCAAGATGTGTGTCCCCAGGATGCAGTGGATTGAACACAAGTATGTTACTATGACAATGTTAACTAAAACAGCATTAGAGTCCAGTTAATGAGATGACGTGCCGCACGAAGACGCCTTCATGCAAGTGCCTCTTCCTCAGGACCTGGCCCATCGGTCGATGCAGAATCCTCCATGTCGACGCCTCGGGACATAAACGCTTCTTTAGAATGTAAATAAGAGAAGTCAGCATGTCGAGTTGAATCATGATGTCTGATTTATTGAGCGTTGCAATGAGCTATGGTAGCCCATTAATGATTAAAAAAAAAGAAAAACACCCAAATGTGGCAAAGAAACATGGAGGCCACTTGAACATTAAATATTGATGTCAAGGAGTGGGGCCGCTAAATATCATCCCGCGGCCCGCAAATAGCCCCCGGGCTGTGAGTTTCAGACGGCTGCTGTCAACTGTGACTTTTTTGTTTTGTGACTCATTTTGTTCCGCATATTAAAATTAACCGGAGTCAAAACAATTTCAATTACACCCTTGTCATACGCAGCGCTTGTTGGGAACACCTAAAGTAGAACCACATGAACATGTGGGTACAGTAGTGCCAAACTATGCTGGATGTAATTTTCAGAGGCAGACACATGAGGGAGGACACCCCCTCTCCGCCCCCAGCTCCAATCGACGGCGGAGCTGGCTGCACATCTTGACCCTCGCACCTCGCTTCCATCCCGACTCACTGAACGCGCTGGTCTCGGTTCAATTCGTCATAAGAAGAAGTTAGTGTTGCAACACAGCGAAGAATACCGTTGCCATCGCGGATTAAAGGGTCCTGTCTGGGCCGAGCAGAGTGATTTTAAGGGACCGAGAGCGGCTTGCGTTCTGCAGTGGATTGAACACATAAATATGTTACTATGACAATGTTAAGGAAAACAGCATTAGAGTCCAGTTAATGAGATGACGTGGTTTCTCTCTCCGCCGGCGTTGGGAGCCATCAAACCGGCCGCCGCGAGCTGGAGGGGTGGGCTCGCCGGCCGTGCCGAGACCGCACCATCATCTTCAAACCGTTCAGGGTGTCGACGACGCCCATGGAAAAAAAGGAGGTTGGTCGTGAGTCGTGTACGCGGTGTCGCACCATTTCAGCAGGATGAGAAAATGTTTTCTGCGGGGCGAGTGACACCAGACGAGGCAAAGAAACACATCCTTTAACATTAAACATTGATGTCAAGGAGGGGGGCCGCAAAATATTATCCCACGGCCCGCAAATAGCCCCCGGGCTGTGAGTTTCAGACGCCTGCTGTAAACTGCGACTCATTTTGTTCCATATATTAAAATTAACTGGAGTCAAAACAATTTCAATTACACCCTTGTCATACGCAGGACTTGTTGGGAACACCTAAAGTAGAACCACATGACCATGTGATTACAGTAGTGCCAAACTATGCTGGATGTAATTTTCAGAGGCAGGCACATGAAGGAGGACACCCCCTCTCCGCCCCCAGCTCCAATCGACGGCGGAGCTGGCTGCACATCTTGACCCTCGCACCTCGCTTCCATCCCGACTCACTGAACGCGCTGGTCTCGGTTCAATTCGTCATAAGAAGAAGTTAGTGTTGCAACACAGCGAAGAATACCGTTGCCATCGCGGATTAAAGGGTCCTGTCTGGGCCGAGCAGAGTGATTTTAAGGGACCGAGAGCGGCTTGCGTTTCTCTCTCCGCCGGCGTTGGGAGCCATCAAACCGGCCGCCGCGAGCTGGAGGGGTGGGCTCGCCGGCCGTGCCGAGACCGCACCCTCATCTTCATCGCCGGCCGTGCCGAGACCGCACCATCATCTTCAAACCGTTCAGGGTGTCGACGACGCCCATGGAAAAAAAGGAGGTTGGTCGTGAGTCGTGTACGCGGTGTCGCACCATTTCAGCAGGATGAGAAAATGTTTTCTGCGGGGCGAGTGACACCAGACGAGCCCAGGGCGAAAAGAACCCCGAAGCTAGCTCACAGCTCCCATAGCGCTGTTTGTAAAACGTGGAGAATAATGGAAACCGATAACGTGCGTATTTTGAGGACTCGTCAGCCAATTATCGCACCGGGTTCATCGTGATTCTGTCACGTTATGTAAACCCGGCGGCATCACTGTGCTGTCATTGTCAACTTAGCTAGCTCGTTAGTAGCCTCGTTGCTAACGTCACCCCCGATTGACCAGATGTTGTTTGTGTACAGTCTCCCCTCTCCCTTCGCTCTGTCTCTGCCTACCTCCAAAGTGACAGCATGAGGTTGGATTAAAAGATGAAGGGTGGAACTAGCGCGTCACCTTCTGCTCTCTGAGGTATGTCTCGCTATTCATCCTCTTACTATTAATGATACATTTGTATCTACTGCTTTTTGATATCCTCATCCTGTGTTGGCTGTATTCAGTTGACATTGGAACAAATTCCTTCCATAACTATTGTGCAATATCACCGTTGTTAATTTGTTCATTTTGAAAACAAATGCTTCAAATGCTTTGTAAAAAAAAAAAAAAAAAAAAAGTCCATTCAAACAACTGTTGTTTCAGGATTCAAAGCAAGCTTGTGTGGAGGGGCCAATGTTTCCCCCACTTCCCACATCCTGTGTTGTGAGGAAGCTTCCTTTTTTTGGCCCAAAGTGCTTAGCTGCATCCTGATCAGGTCACAGCTCACAGGATCGCTCGATGCACATTATGTTCGCTCCTCTGTTTATTTTGAAAGCTCATTTTACACAGTAATACTATGCATGGACTTCCTATTAAGTTCTCAGTAGTTTTCCTTCAGTG
Organism: Hippocampus comes; assembly: GCF_001891065.2. Taxonomy (NCBI): domain Eukaryota; kingdom Metazoa; phylum Chordata; class Actinopteri; order Syngnathiformes; family Syngnathidae; genus Hippocampus; species Hippocampus comes. The sequence continues at coordinate 295,764 of NW_017804912.1, forward strand.
GAATAAAAATGGGAACATTTAAAAGAAGTTGGAATGCTTGCATGGTCTCTTTGGCAGTCATTGTGTTTGGATTTTGCTGTTAAATTGATTCGCACACTTATTATTCTGGTGGGTAATCTGCCGGGGAATAAAAATGGAAACATTTAAAAGTTGGAATGCTTGCATAATCTTTTTGGTCAGTCATTGTGTTTGGATTTTGCTGTTAAATTAATTCGCACACTTATTATTCTGGTGGGTAATCTGCCGTATGAGTGTTTCCCACCAACAGGCGGTGGGTAATCTCATCCAACCTGTTGCACTTTTTCAGAAATGTAGTTTTTGTAAAATTTGTTTGTTTAATCAAAATGAAAAAGAATGCTAAACCACCAGATGCAAAAGGCTCTATAGGACTTAGATTTTGAAATATATTCTGCGTTACCTCTAGGCCGATGTAAAGAATTCCGCCCTAAGGTGAAAATGCCATATGTGCCCCCCCCCCCCCAAAAAAAAAGAAACTTCCTCCCATTAGTTAAGAATACTTAAGCCTTTGATTATGCTAAGGATAAAGATGGAGATGTCCTTATACTTTTTTTTTTGTGCTTAGCATTTCATCCAGTCTTTATTGAACACCGATTTACTGCTTTCCTTGTGGTTGCAGCTACTCTGTGTGGCTGAACTGGGAGACAGAGAGGAAGATGCCTCCCAGGCCGTCCTCAGGGGAACTATGGGGCATCCACCTGATGCCTCCTAGGTAGAGGATGCCAAATTCCGTTTTGAGACTCATGTAATTTGCGTCCCCAAGCACTTGAGAATCAATCAATGTGTATCTGCAGGATCTTGGTGGATTGCCTGTTGCCTAATGGAATGATTCTAACCTTGGAGTGCCTCCGTGAGGCCACTCTCATTACCATCAAACATGAGCTCTTTAAAGAAGCCAGAAAGTATCCCCTCCATCACCTCTTGCAGGAGGAGACGTCTTATATCTTTGTCAGTGTTACTCAGGTAAGCGTGCTTCGTCCCTTCTTATGTATTCTGGCAGACCAGTCATCCATTAAAAAAGGGCCCAAAGACTTGTGCTTTTGTAAGAAGAGCGGGAAAATTGTCTCCGAATGGCAAAGCTGCGACTCCCGCTTTAGTGCAAAATATGTGGGAAAACTTCCAGGACTGGTGTTAGAAATCTAACCTAAAACAAAGACCGACTCAGTTTTTCTGTCCATAGGAAGCCGAGCGGGAGGAGTTCTTTGATGAGACACGAAGGCTGTGCGACCTCAGATTGTTTCAGCCTTTCCTCAAGGTCATTGAACCAGTTGGCAACAGAGAGGAAAAAATCCTGAACAGAGAAATCGGTGAGTCCCAATAGAGCCACCGAGAGCCGGTTCTGTTCCCTTTTGGCTCCTTAATGCAAAGAGTAAAGAGGAAAAGGAGAAATGCTCAGGCTGCATATTAGCAAAAAAAAAAAAAAAAAAGTCCTTTGAGCAGCACCTACAATGTTTCATGTGAGAAATACAGAATCTATATTTCTATAGCGCTTTCACAACAACTGCAGCTGTAACAAAGCGCTTGACAGGACCGTTCACTTAAAATAACAAACTACGGTAATACAACACAGCACATAGCATGAGACGTAGACAGTCATGCAATCGTAACCACTATTCCGGCATACGCCTTGTTGTTTGAAGCAGTTATAGCTGGAAAGAGGAGAGAAACAAACGTGCATGACGTCTCACATGTCTCACATGTCGGCTACAAGCTAAGTTTGAAAGTAAACTCCCCATCCTCAGTTACGTGGATGGGGAGTCCTGGACCACCAAGCCACTCTTTATTCAAAACACCATTTTGGCATTATTTAGCTTCTCTTGAAGCTAGAGAATTTCATTTCTCTTGCAACCTGTTAAGGTTGAAACAAAAAAGTTTTTTTCTGACAGGTTTTGCCATCGGTATGCCAGTGTGTGAGTTTGACCTGGTGAAGGACCCTGAAGTCCAGGACTTCAGGAGAAACATCCTGAATGTGTGCAAAGACTCTGTGGAGCTGAGAGATGCCAGTGGACCCCACAGCAGAGCCCTCTATGTGTATCCACCCAACGTCGAATCCACGCAAGAACTCCCCAAACACATTTACAACAAATTGGACAAAGGTGGGCGGAGTCACATCACGAAAATACGACAGCAGTAATTGACAATTTTTTTTGCTGCTTGCCATTTGTTGGATTACTAAAGTATAAAAAGTAGGGGCTTCATTGATCATTTCCTCACCTCAACGTTGACCTGTTTGTCTCTGGCTGTTTTAGGTCAAATTATTGTTGTCATTTGGGTGATTGTTTCTCCAAATAACGACAAACAAAAGTATACATTGAAGATCAACCATGACTGTGTGCCTGAACAGGTCAGTGAATATCTTCTAACACACACGTGCGCGCGCACACACATACACGCAAAGGTTGGGGGATACGGTTGTATTTTTAATTTAAAAGAACATCTGGTTCGCCATCCAGCATAGCCTTTATTGTCGTTGTCATAACGGCTGCTTTATCAAACCAACAATTGACAATCGTTTGTTTTTTTTTTTTTTATCGCAGGTGATTGCGGAGGCCATTCGGAAGAAAACGCGCAGTATGCTGCTCTCCCCTGAGCAACTGAAGATGTGTGTTCAGGAATATCAGGGTAAATACATCCTCAAAGTTTGTGGCTGTGACGAGTACCTGCTGGAAAAATATCCAATCAGCCAATATAAGGTGAGTCACATGTTGGCAGAGTTTGCATCATCAAGTCAATTTGGTCAGACAGCTTCCCTTGAAGTCATTTCTCAAAAGATGACTTCTCGGAACTCTTCTGACCGATGACCTGAGAACCCCATCAGACTGCCCGCCTTTTACATGCGCGCTTTCTCTCTCTGTGTCTCTGCCACCAGTACATCCGCAGTTGTATCATGCTGAGCAGGATGCCAAACCTGATGCTGATGGCCAAGGACAGCCTGTACACCCAGTTGCCTACTGATAACTTTGTCATGCCTTCATACTCGCGTCGCATCTCCACGGCGTCATCGTACATGAACGGCGAGGCGGTCGCCAAGTCGCTCTGGACCATCAACGGAACGCTGCGAATACGGATCCTCTGTGCCACCTATGTTAACGTCAACATCAGAGACATAGACAAGGTGGGAAGAGACATATTACACGGGACAAATACCGCTACCGTATTTTCCGTACTAAAAGGCGCACCTGAAAGCCTTCCATTTTCTGAAAAGCTCACAGCGCGCCTTAAAACTCCAATGCGCCTTGTGTGTATGGTCATAACGGTAATATGTCAACCCCAAAGTGTCTCCTTGCTCGAGACATGCTGACAACGCAGAGTGTCTCTCCTTGCTCGAGACATGCTGACAACGCAGAGTTCAAACTTAAGGCGACCGGTTACGCAGTTAAACATGGAAATACAGCAGCGGCAAGAGAGTTCAATGTTAACGAGTCAACGTTATAACTTGCTGTTGGTTAAGTGAAATGTGTTGCTGCTTTATTAAATAAGTTTTACTGACATCTGATCGTGCTGTTGATGTTTTCTTTAGTGTAGCTCCATCTAGTGGATGCATTGTAGATTGCGTCTTATAACGCGGTGCGCCCAATGTATGA
>NW_017804912.1:302509-308376 GCF_001891065.2 Hippocampus comes
CAGAGAGGAAGATGCCTCCCAGGCCGTCCTCAGGGGAACTATGGGGCATCCACCTGATGCCTCCTAGGTAGAGGATGCCAAATTCCGTTTTGAGACTCATGTAATTTGCGTCCCCAAGCACTTGAGAATCAATCAATGTGTATCTGCAGGATCTTGGTGGATTGCCTGTTGCCCAATGGAATGATTCTAACCTTGGAGTGCCTCCGTGAGGCCACTCTCATTACCATCAAACATGAGCTCTTTAAAGAAGCCAGAAAGTATCCCCTCCATCACCTCTTGCAGGAGGAGACGTCTTATATCTTTGTCAGTGTTACTCAGGTAAGCGTGCTTCGTCCCTTCTTATGTATTCTGGCAGACCAGTCATCCATTAAAAAAGGGCCCAAAGACTTGTGCTTTTGTAAGAAGAGCGGGAAAATTGTCTCCGAATGGCAAAGCTGCGACTCCCGCTTTAGTGCAAAATATGTGGGAAAACTTCCAGGACTGGTGTTAGAAATCTAACCTAAAACAAAGACCGACTCAGTTTTTCTGTCCATAGGAAGCCGAGCGGGAGGAGTTCTTTGATGAGACACGAAGGCTGTGCGACCTCAGATTGTTTCAGCCTTTCCTCAAGGTCATTGAACCAGTTGGCAACAGAGAGGAAAAAATCCTGAACAGAGAAATCGGTGAGTCCCAATAGAGCCACCGAGAGCCGGTTCTGTTCCCTTTTGGCTCCTTAATGCAAAGAGTAAAGAGGAAAAGGAGAAATGCTCAGGCTGCATATTAGCAAAAAAAAAAAAAAAAAAGTCCTTTGAGCAGCACCTACAATGTTTCATGTGAGAAATACAGAATCTATATTTCTATAGCGCTTTCACAACAACTGCAGCTGTAACAAAGCGCTTGACAGGACCGTTCACTTAAAATAACAAACTACGGTAATACAACACAACACATAGCATGAGACGTAGACAGTCATGCAATCGTAACCACTATTCCGGCATACGCCTTGTTGTTTGAAGCAGTTATAGCTGGAAAGAGGAGAGAAACAAACGTGCATGACGTCTCACATGTCTCACATGTCGGCTACAAGCTAAGTTTGAAATTATTTAGCTTCTCTTGAAGCTAGAGAATTTCATTTCTCTTGCAACCTGTTAAGGTTGAAACAAAAAAGTTTTTTTCTGACAGGTTTTGCCATCGGTATGCCAGTGTGTGAGTTTGACCTGGTGAAGGACCCTGAAGTCCAGGACTTCAGGAGAAACATCCTGAATGTGTGCAAAGACTCTGTGGAGCTGAGAGATGCCAGTGGACCCCACAGCAGAGCCCTCTATGTGTATCCACCCAACGTCGAATCCACGCAAGAACTCCCCAAACACATTTACAACAAATTGGACAAAGGTGGGCGGAGTCACATCACGAAAATACGACAGCAGTAATTGACAATTTTTTTTGCTGCTTGCCATTTGTTGGATTACTAAAGTATAAAAAGTAGGGGCTTCATTGATCATTTCCTCACCTCAACGTTGACCTGTTTGTCTCTGGCTGTTTTAGGTCAAATTATTGTTGTCATTTGGGGGATTGTTTCTCCAAATAACGACAAACAAAAGTATACATTGAAGATCAACCATGACTGTGTGCCTGAACAGGTCAGTGAATATCTTCTAACACACACGTGCGCGCGCACACACATACACGCAAAGGTTGGGGGATACGGTTGTATTTTTAATTTAAAAGAACATCTGGTTCGCCGTCCAGCATAGCCTGTATTGTCATTGTCATAATGGCTGCTTTATCAAACCATCAAACAATTGCCAATCGTTTGTTTGTTGTTTTTTATCGCAGGTGATTGCGGAGGCCATTCGGAAGAAAACGCGCAGTATGCTGCTCTCCCCTGAGCAACTGAAGATGTGTGTTCAGGAATATCAGGGTAAATACATCCTCAAAGTTTGTGGCTGTGACGAGTACCTGCTGGAAAAGTATCCAATCAGCCAATATAAGGTGAGTCACATGTTGGCAGAGTTTGCATCATCAAGTCAATTTGGTCAGACAGCTTCCCTTGAAGTCATTTCTCAAAAGATGACTTCTCGGAACTCTTCTGACCGATGACCTGAGAACCCCATCAGACTGCCCGCCTTTTACATGCGCCCTTTCTCTCTCTGTGTCTCTGCCACCAGTACATCCGCAGTTGTATCATGCTGAGCAGGATGCCAAACCTGATGCTGATGGCCAAGGACAGCCTGTACACCCAGTTGCCTACTGATAACTTTGTCATGCCTTCATACTCGCGTCGCATCTCCACGGCGTCATCGTACATGAACGGCGAGGCGGTCGCCAAGTCGCTCTGGACCATCAACGGAACGCTGCGAATACGGATCCTCTGTGCCACCTATGTTAACGTCAACATCAGAGACATAGACAAGGTGGGAAGAGACATATTACACGGGACAAATACCGCTACCGTATTTTCCGTACTAAAAGGCGCACCTGAAAGCCTTCCATTTTCTGAAAAGCTCACAGCGCGCCTTAAAACTCCAATGCGCCTTGTGTGTATGGTCATAACGGTAATATGTCAACCCCAAAGTGTCTCCTTGCTCGAGACATGCTGACAACGCAGAGTTCAAACTTAAGGCGACCGGTTACGCAGTTAAACATGGAAATACAGCAGCGGCAAGAGAGTTCAATGTTAACGAGTCAACGTTATAACTTGCTGTTGGTTAAGTGAAATGTGTTGCTGCTTTATTAAATAAGTTTTACTGACATCTGATCGTGCTGTTGATGTTTTCTTTAGTGTAGCTCCATCTAGTGGATGCATTGTAGATTGCGTCTTATAACGCGGTGCGCCCAATGTATGACAAAATAGGCCATTCATTGAAGGTGCGCCTTTTAGTGTGGAAAATACGGTAGTTATTTTTCGCATTATTGCCGTATTATTTTTAAACGGTATTACTTTCTTTGTAAATCAAATTGATGTTTTATACACTATCGTCGTTCAAATCTCATGATGCCGGTCTATTCTTTTAGATTTATGTGAGAACGGGTATTTACCATGGAGGAGAACAGATGTGCGACAATGTGAACACGCAGAGAGTGCCCTGCTCTAACCCCAGGTAACATTTTTTTGCCAGCTTCCTGTCGCTTTCACACGCTCACTTTAGATTCCTTATTTGCAGGGGCATTCAACGTTTCATCGCATAAAACCCTTCTGAGCTCGGTGGGGTTATCATATGAAATTGTTATTATTATTTTTTTTTTTAAATCCACCTCTTTTTTCCTACACACGAGCACCGTCCAGTTTCATTGCAAAACCCTCGCGTCTTTGTTTTTCGATCAAGCGTCCCCGTCAGGCAATAGTTCCCAACACTCCTCTCAATTGTTGTGCGTCTGCAGGTGGAATGAGTGGCTGACCTACGACATGTACATCCCAGATGTCCCGCGAGCTGCCAGACTTTGCCTTTCCATTTGCTCAGTCAAAGGCAGGAAAGGAGCAAAAGAGGTACAGTCGAGAGCAATACGGGACAATTGCCGCATGCCGCCCGTGCTGCGCTTTCAAATTATTGATGTTCAGGAGCTTGTTTGGAACGAGCTGCACTACTCACTGTTTGATGCTTTAATATGAGCAACTTTTTTTTTTTTTTTTTTGAGTTGCACTGTAGTAACATTCAGTTGTCATATCATGACGTCTGTTTAAATGTTGGCGTTTAGCGAAGGTGAATTCGAGCTGAGGGAGCATCTCCGGTTCTACTTAATTTCTCATCAAGGTGTGTGTCGGCAGAAAACGTCATCAGAAGGAGGCGGACTTTTTCCATTTGTATCAACACTCAAGACGTCTGTTAAGAAGACCACTTTGTGTCTTCTATATTTGTAGCGGAAACGTCAGTCTTGAAATTGGTCTGCCTGTTGCTAATGTGTCAAACAGGAACCATCCGTCCGATTCGTCCAGCTTATGCTGTTTACGCTAAGTAAACCTACAATGTAACTGAAAGTATATCCCCTCTGTCAGCATCAAATCAAACACTTGCTTTTGGACACTGATTCGTGTTCTCTTCTGTCTCTCGCTGGTGGAAACACTGGTCCGGCCAAACGTGCGTGCGTGCGAACGTGCACGCGCGTGCCCGGATTGCGTGAGCGAGTGTCAGACATTGATATCGTAAACGGACACCGGGGGGGTTCGTGCTTTCCCCTGCTGCGCCGTGCCAGGATGAGGTTAGGTTTGCGGATGTTCTTTCATGCGCCGCCCGAGTGAAAGAGAAACGCCTCTCAGCGGCAGCCTTTTGTTCAAGCGTTTACTTGAAAGGGACACAATTTGACCGGCCGCCAACATGAAATGCGCTCCACCTCCCCTACCCGTTTATCACCAGCATACCTCGCTGACCTTCAGTGAAGACTCGCTTTGGTAGATCACGACGTTATCTTCAACCTTTTTTTTTTGGTTTCGGTCGACGTGCCAATAAAACCAAATTGTTGGATCATTTCAAAGCATGAAATTGTACACTGTATATTGTATTTGTGCACCATATTCAGAAAATGTAGGCAACCTCCCTTCTCACTTTGCCTACCTTCACCCTTTTTAACTAATCTTGCGACCCATGTCAAATGTCGTGTTTGGTTAGTTTTTTTTTTCCCATGTTGCGGGCCACTAAAAAAAGGATGGTGGGCTACAAATGGCCCCCAGACTGTAGTCTACAATATCTGCATGGGTCGCTAGTACTTTTCAAGCCCCGTTGTTTCCAAACTGGAGTGGCCGTATCTCTGCCAGGATTAACAATCCTAAATTGGAATTTCTGTTGTGCATCCTGGATTCACGGCATTCCAGATCTGCACCAAAACTCATTGGGTCCTTCCTCTTACCCGATTCCTTCTTGCCGCACCCCCTTTTTTTTTTTTTTTTCTTTCAGGAGCACTGTCCACTGGCTTGGGGCAACGTCAACTTGTTTGACTACACACACACTCTGGTGGCAAACAAGATGGCACTCAACCTGTGGCCTGTTCCTCATGGCCTTGAAGATCTTCTCAATCCCATCGGGGTCACAGGCTCCAACCCCAATAAGGTAAATGATCAGCTCGTCCCTGATACCATGCATACAACAGGATAGCCCGCTTAGTTGTCTTGAGGTGTCAGAATACATTCATTGGCTCGGTAGAATTCAGTGTTGGTTCTCCTCTAGGAGCCTGAACAAAGTCCTTTTGAACACCTCTTGCAAACCTTTTCATGGATCTTGCCTGATACTCACACTGTGACCGTGTTGTGCAGGAAACCCCGTGTCTGGAGCTGGAATTTGACCACTTCAGCAGTCCGGTTAAATACCCCGATATGAACGCTGTGGAGGATCATGCGAACTGGACCATCTCGAGAGAACTTGGCTTCAACTACAACCTCTCGGGACAGGTATCAACGACAGATTCAAACAAAGTTGGACACGGTTCATTGACTGGCGATGGGTGTTTTTCACTTGAAATATTTCATCATCATGACGAAATACGAGTGAAAGCACATTTAGCATTCACATGGCCAATGCAGAGGACTGCAAGGAATCAACTTTGGAGTGTGTGTCTTGGAATACTGTAATGCACTTGACTTTGGAGTCGGCCAATCCTCCATGAGTCCAGCATAGCCTGTATTGTCATTGTCATAATGGCTGCTTTATCAAACCATCAAACAATTGCCAATCGTTTGTTTGTTGTTTTTTATCGCAGGTGATTGCGGAGGCCATTCGGAAGAAAACGCGCAGTATGCTGCTCTCCCCTGAGCAACTGAAGATGTGTGTTCAGGAATATCAGGGTAAATACATCCTCAAAGTTTGTGGCTGTGACGAGTACCTGCTGGAAAAGTATCCAATCAGCCAATATAAGGTGAGTCACATGTTGGCAGAGTTTGCATCATCAAGTCCATTTGG
>NW_017804912.1:311152-340669 GCF_001891065.2 Hippocampus comes
TTTTTCTTTCAGGAGCACTGTCCACTGGCTTGGGGCAACGTCAACTTGTTTGACTACACACACACTCTGGTGGCAAACAAGATGGCACTCAACCTGTGGCCTGTTCCTCATGGCCTTGAAGATCTTCTCAATCCCATCGGGGTCACAGGCTCCAACCCCAATAAGGTAAATGATCAGCTCGTCCCTGATACCATGCATACAACAGGATAGCCCGCTTAGTTGTCTTGAGGTGTCAGAATACATTCATTGGCTCGGTAGAATTCAGTGTTGGTTCTCCTCTAGGAGCCTGAACAAAGTCCTTTTGAACACCTCTTGCAAACCTTTTCATGGATCTTGCCTGATACTCACACTGTGACCGTGTTGTGCAGGAAACCCCGTGTCTGGAGCTGGAATTTGACCACTTCAGCAGTCCGGTTAAATACCCCGATATGAACGCTGTGGAGGATCATGCGAACTGGACCATCTCGAGAGAACTTGGCTTCAACTACAACCTCTCGGGACAGGTATCAACGACAGATTCAAACAAAGTTGGACACGGTTCATTGACTGGCGATGGGTGTTTTTCACTTGAAATATTTCATCATCATGACGAAATACGAGTGAAAGCACATTTAGCATTCACATGGCCAATGCAGAGGACTGCAAGGAATCAACTTTGGAGTGTGTGTCTTGGAATACTGTAATGCACTTGACTTTGGAGTCGGCCAATCCTCCATGAAGCGGCTCCAGTTGGTCCAAAATGCTGCCGTTCGCCTCTTGACTGGTACTCGTAAGAGGGAGCGCATCACTCCTACTCTGGCATCCCTTCACTGGCTCCCGAAATGTCAGATATCTTTACAGTGGTCCATCAGATACTGGGGGACACAAAGAAGGGAAAATGCACAGTTGATTTATTTATGATGAAGGCGTAACGTGGTCTATTAACCTTTTATCTGTAACTCGAGTTGGCGGAGAAGCTTTGCTAACAGGCCCTTAATGCATCACGTCCGAGCTTCATTTGTTTTGCACAATGATGATGTGGCCGAATGCCCACATTGCACCCCAATACTATTTGTTCACCCCGCAGCGGACGTTTCACCTGTGAGTTTGTCTCTCACTGTTCCTATCCGAGATGGGAGCCTTAAGTCTGAACGATATGATTAATAAGCGGTGTCATACTGTAGGCTGTCTCTTCTTGCTGTTGTGTTGCAGAGCAACCGGGTGGCGAGAGATCATGCCCTGACCGAGGGCGACCTCGACCAGCTGAGACAGCTCAGCAACAGAGACCCGCTCTCAGAAATCACCGAACAGGAGAAAGACTTCCTCTGGAGACATAGGTAGCCCCCCCTTGGATAACCTGTAAAAGAATACTCCTATACCTTCGTACCTTCGTGTCCCAAAATGGGATTTTCTTACTCGAAATCAATGTCCATTCAATTTGTTGATCCGTGCCTTCCTTTTTTTTCCCACAGGCACTACTGCATGAATTTCCCCGAGATCCTTCCCAAGATCCTTCTCGCTGTCAAATGGAACTCCAGAGATGAAGTAGCACAGGTATCCTGACTGTTATGAAGAATGTGTCTAGCTAATATTTCAGGAGGAGCTTTTTTCAGCTGACCAATGCAAATTTGGAAAGATTAATTGCACCGTTATTTTACATCACACATACGTAGTTGAATTACACATGTCTTCTTTCTCGACGTCGATTTGCCATCGCTATGGCACAAGCGCAATATTTTTTGGTGTGCTTTTCTCTCTATACTCCTGCATGCTAGATGTACTGCCTTTTGAAGGAATGGCCGTCCATCCGTCCGGAGCAAGCCATGGAATTGTTGGACTGTAACTACCCGGACCCCATGGTTAGACACTTTGCCGTACGCTGCCTTGATAAATACCTGACCGATGACAAACTGTCTCAGTACCTCATCCAGCTTGTACAGGTAAGTGTCTTTTGGGAACCGTTTGTATCCAGAGACACCTGAAAGGGTCGGGAACCCCCCCAATCATAGTCCTCAGGCAGGGCAATGCTCATCTAAAAATGCTAAAAAAATTTTTCCAACAGTCCTAACTGTCCATTGCAGTGTGTGGACTGTGTCGGGATAAAAAGTTGTTGTCTTATGAGAAGGAATTTCGAGAATGCAGCTTGATACAATGCAAGGAGATTGTCAGAAAAATACACCTTTTGTTTTGAAAAAAGGACTTTATTATACCTATAACTGTTTTTGATGGTTTCAATAATTTCGTCTTCAATGGAAAGCAATTCTCTGACTTTTTTGTATTTGTGATGTTTTAAGTGTCTTGTAATTTGCGGGGATTTTTAAAATTCGGGTTGTCCCGATTGGATCGACATGATTGGAAATCGGGACCGGTCACGTGATTTTCAGCTGATTGGGATTGTTTGGGAAAAAAAAAATCTGATTTTAAAATTTGACGTCAGCAATAACATTTTTTTTGTTCCGTACTTGATTCAAACCACTGCCAATTTACAACCAAATAAAAAGGGATCTGCTTGGGATACCCTATCCCCCCTCCATAAAAAAAGATAACTGATACAATTTGCATTGCATTGCAGAGGTATTGGATCGAATCAAAATCAAGTGACCCGTCCTCGGATTCGGCTGCAAAAAAAAAAAAAAAAAATCATGATGGGGACCTCCTCTTTTAAAAACTTTTACATTTTAAAATTCCTTGTCAATAATAATCCATTCCTGTCTCTCCTGTGCCAGGTTATAAAATATGAGCAGTACCTTGACAATCCTCTGGCCCGCTTTCTACTGAAAAAGGCCCTCACGAATCAAAGAATAGGACATTTTTTCTTTTGGCATCTCAAGTGAGTCCATTCAAATTTGCAAGCACATAGCAGCTTGCCCTTCCGCGTCCTCTTGGCCGCAATCGATGATTTCCGCGCAACATGTCATAGTCAGCCTCGCCTTCATTCTGTCGTCCTAGGGCCGAGATGCACAACAAAACGGTGAGCCAAAGGTTCGGTCTACTCCTGGAGGCTTACTGCCGGGCCTGCGGCATGTACCTCAAACACCTCAGCAGGCAGGTGGAGGCCATGGAGAAGCTCATCAATCTCACCGATATCCTCAAACAGGAGAAAAAGGATGAGACGCAGAAGGTGCTCCCATTCACACTATTTGGACTTTTGTTTTCCTGTCGGAAGAGGGCCTGTTTTTTCTGCACGCGTATTCTCACCGTTGAGGTCGCAGAGGTTGAAGTCGAGCAGAAATTCTTCACAGCACGTGTTTATTGTCCCCGCATATTGATGTGCTTGCGTGTGCGTGAAGGTTCAGATGCGCTTCCTGGTGGACCAGATGAAAAGACCAGACTACATGGATGCGCTACAGAATTTCACCTCTCCCCTTAACCCCGCACACCAACTAGGCAACCTGAGGTTAGGAGGGAAGGGGGGGGTGATGCTCATGCGTCACCATGCGCTAAAGTGTCGTTGGAATGACGCGAGGTTGTTCACGCGCAGGCTCGAGGAATGCAGGATCATGTCATCGGCAAAAAGGCCCTTGTGGCTCAACTGGGAAAATCCCGACATCATGTCCGAGCTCCTCTTTCAGAACAACGAGATTATCTTCAAAAATGGAGACGGTAACATACATGACAACTCCTCTCATCGCAGTTGCCCGCTTGTCTTTAATTTTGACTTTCCTGCTTGTCTTTTGATGCTGTAGACCTGCGCCAAGATATGCTGACTCTGCAGATTATCAAAATCATGGAGAACATTTGGCAGAATCAGGGACTTGACCTGCGGTACATGCAATTCAGCGTTCTCACAGATTTCACCACCTCGTTGTCCGCAGCTCGTCACATGCGTGCACTCGTGTTTGATTTAAAATGTCCTTTTTTTTTTTTTTTTTGCCTCCAGCATGCTGCCCTACGGCTGCCTGTCATTAGGAGACTGCGTGGGTCTCATCGAGGTGGTTCGCAGCTCACACACCATCATGCAGATTCAGTGTAAAGGTGGCTTGAAAGGAGCTTTGCAGTTCAATTCAAACACTCTGCATCAGTGGCTCCGAGATAAGAACAAGGGCGAGATGTAAGTCCGGAAGCTCATCACGGCACCATTTACTGAGCTCTCTTCATCTTTTTTTGTCCTCTCGCGGAAATGCTCATTTAATTCACATTTGGCCGTCTTTTCCCATATTTACGTCTCATATGTTTAGGTATGACATGGCTGTGGACCTTTTCACAAGGTCCTGTGCTGGCTACTGTGTAGCTACGTTTATTCTTGGGATTGGAGACAGGCACAACAGCAACATTATGGTCAAAGATGATGGGCAGGTAACCACAAAAACACACACTGTGGTGTCCAAGCGTGAGCGTTGGGATATTTTGAGGTGACAAAAAGAAAAAAAAAAGTGGCTTGTCGCTGACAAAATGGGTGTCTGCATCCTGGCTCCCGTCAACGTGCTTTTGAGCAAGGCTCCGACACCTCAGCTCAGTGATGTCACACTAGATGGCTCGAGTTAGTTTGGTCCCTCTGTTGGCGGACTTAAGACGCTGCGGTTACTTGTCACTCGCTCTCAAGTTGGGTGGTGCAAACGGTAATTATTATTAAGATGTTATTTAATTTGATAGAGTCCGAGATATACAGAGTAAGCGCCACAAAGGGTGCTAACCATCCTTTGTGGAGTCTGTACGGTAACTGCCCACCTCTTGTGGGGTTTAAGGGACGGAGCCCTCTCGCAAATACATAGAAACCCCGAGTAATTGAGCCCCCCGAAATGCTTTGTAATTGCCTATATCTATTGTTTAAACTGTAACTTTACCCCAAACTTTGCCGTGTCACAAAAAACGCGATTTCGATTCGAAAGGGCTTTGGAAACGTCTTGTGGCTTGCAAGTTCTAGTCCCGAAAGTAGTCCTACTTTTCCTGCTGCCTTGTGCTATGGTGTGCGTTCCAAAAAAATAGGCAGACTTTTCAGTGATGACAATCTGGCGGGACTACACAAGGGACCACTTTAGCATAGTGTTGAAAAGATTTGACATCAGAGGACAAACTATGGTAAGAGAGACAAATGTGAGCCATGGCTTCTTCCTTGACTCTTTGCCTTGTGCCGCAGTTATTTCATATCGACTTTGGACACTTCCTGGATCATAAGAAAAAGAAGTTTGGCTACAAGAGAGAGCGAGTGCCCTTTGTGCTGACACAAGACTTCCTCATCGTCATCAGTAAGGGCTCCCAAGAGTGCGCCAAGACCAAAGAGTTTGAGAGGTGTGCATCCTTTTTTTTTTAATGTACTGACCAGCTCATTTGCTACGTTGTCAATTTCGACCGGCCTTGCTGATTTTAAAAACAGTGGCGTTTTTGTCAACATTGCATTCTGAACCGACCGTTGGAACTGTTCAACCTTTCATGGCATTATTGTGGCCGCCATCAGCCCTGACCTGTTTTCAGAGGTTTAATACAGGATGTGTCGTTTTGTCTTTTGAAGTAGTACAAGCACGTTCATGTTTTATTTTACGCTCTGCAGGTTCCAGGAAATGTGTTATAAAGCCTACCTGGCCATCCGGCAGCATGCCAACCTGTTCATCAACCTGTTCTCCATGATGCTGGGCTCCGGCATGCCCGAGTTACAGTCGTTTGATGACATCGCCTACATTAGGAAGACCTTGGCCCTGGAAAAAACAGAACAGGTATGAGGAAGAGAAAACCTTCCTATATCACGGCCACGTGATCCACGAGTCTTTTCGTGTGTCGTTTTTCTTTTTGCAGGAGGCCTTGGACTATTTCATGAAACAGATGAACGACGCTCACCATGGCGGTTGGACCACCAAGATGGACTGGATTTTCCACACAATTCGACAGCATGCACTTAACTAAGCTAAGCCGCACACAAACAAACTTTTTTGGTTGTTTTCAGCTTTTCCCAGCATGCCCGTGGCCTTCGTTGAGGATAAGCGGCTTGCATCATGGATGATGGATATTATTTATTTTATTTTTTTGCCAACGTGATTGATTTCTTTATTCTGGTGGCAATGATGCCATTTTTGGAAGTCACACTTCCTGGAAGCTCTTCCTTGGGATTTTTTTTTAATATATAACACTGGAAAACCCAAATGCCCATTGCACTTCTACACTTCTGGAGGAAAACTACCAATTGGTTTCAGCATTATTCTTCATCGAGCTACAAATGTAGCCACTTGTCTTGCTGCTTGTTGAGTGCTGCGCTGTGGCCTCACTCTGTTTTCCCGGGAAACATTTCCTTGCCAGTGCCAACAAGAAGAGGACAGGAAAAAAAATGACAAAGTTTGACTTCAATATGGGGACCTGTGATGGTCGCCTGTGCACTTAGCCTTCCGTCTTCCACCGTGTTTGTGGTGAAACTGCCCCTGTTAAGGCTCCAAGACGTATTGTTTGTTTCCTCCCCCCCCCAACCTCTTAGAAACAGCACTCCACCCTCGGGGGCATTTGTTGGTGGTGCACCTTCAGACTTTTCAACCAACTTCAGGGTGATTGTTGCCTCTTTATCAAAACCAACATTTTGGGGGGAAAAATAAACACACACACACACACACACAAACGTCGCTCTATGATGACTTTGGAAAGGATGTTACAGGTATGTACGGGTTTCAGCCACTTTTTCAGTTAGCCTGCATGCCGCTTCTTCGATCCGTCTTCGGTTTCTCAGTGTCAGTGACGTGTTTGTCATATTTGTGTCATGGGACAGATTCCAGGCTATTGTTAATTTTTTTTTTTTTTTTTTAAGTTCTGAGACACTTTGAACTATAGCAATGTAGGCACTCCTTCTGTCTTTTTTTACGGCTATTATTCCTGCAATGACAGGAGTGTTGCTTTCCTCTACGTGTTGTGATGCAAAACGAACGGCGCGGCCAGTTTACGAGTTCCACATTAGCAGGAGTCAAGGTGCGATGTCACGTCTTCCTGTTGATCAAAATGCCTTGGCGTTGCCGCATTACACTCCGCATTCTTGCCCGCCAAAGCCCGGCACTGGCACTGTATGAGAATCCCGTCTTATCCACTGCTTAAATGTGCGGACGCCCACTGTCTTAGCCCGCCATGAAACTAAACCTGCCCACTTGAGGCTCGACTGGATTATCGAGTCGAAGTTGTGCTCTGCTGTGATGCCCATTTTCGTTGCAGCATGAGTGGCTTGAATGTATTTCATTGATACCACAAACCAGATGTGCAGTCGCTGTTTATCATGAGCTCAGATGCAGTTTTTACTTTCCTTGGGGAGGGGGGTGTCAAAGTTCATCATGCAGTCAAGCAAATCAGTGACAGACAGCATGTTTCTGAAATAGTTTTGTTGATGAAGCATTACGCAATATGTTTGTCCTTACCTGTTCATGTGATCGTCACGTACATGTTCATATGTCTGCGCAGGTTGCAGAACGGATTTGGCCTGTCCCACCATGTGTGTGTGTCTGTATAACGCCGTGTGTTGGCACCCCAACTCACCATTGTTTTTTCCTTCGGTTTTTGCATCGCTTATCTTGAGATGCAGAGAGGAGAGGAAAGACTACTAGAATGAACCTCTTCGTTTTACTTCAAAACTGTGAACCACCGTCGGTGTATTTTTCAAGTCGTGTCGATAAAAGCAGTACAGTGTCTGTTTATGAGCCACGTGTGTGTTTCGCTGGGCCTTGAGTGCTTGCAGCCTTGTCGTCAAGTTTCTCCTGCCATGTTGTGATGGTGATCTGGCATCAAGGCGACTCTCCCATGAGGCATGTCGATACATTTCACTTTTTTATTCTTAACCCAAGCCTCAAAATGATGATTCCCAGCAGATTACGTGTGCTGAAAATATGACGTAGGACTTTTAAAATGCTAAACAAAAAAGCAGCTTTTAAAAATCTAGCTTTCCTGCCTAATATATGAGCAAATCTACCCTATATAATGCACAGGGATGATCTACAGTCAGTTAGAGTATTGTTAACTGCGATTGGCTCGGATGGGTCGTGTCAACAAATACCTAAACAATACACAAACACACACGCACACGCAAAGAACGCAAATCCAATGCAATACGAGTGCACAACACACTAATGTGAAATGAAGAAATAGTTGTAATGTTTCGCTTGTTGTCTATGTTCATTTTTTTTGTCAAACCTTTTCGCTCCCTCCTGAACCTGCTCGTTGTGAATGTAACCGTTGATGTTGTCCAGCATTTTGAATGGCTTGAAACATGAGCGCGGCTTGTGAGGGTTTGAAACTTCTCCACTTGGAGAAACGCAGGAAAAACGGTGTCGACTACCAACTGTCAACATTTTTCTTGAAATGACCCCAAAGTCACTGATGCAGCGATTATGTGGTCATCAGCCTTTTTTTTTTTAATATGCAGTGTTGTTTATTGTACATGTCCCACATTTCCATCAGATGACATGCTGACAAGACAAAACCTTAGCCTATACTATGAATGTACATTGGGCCAGTGTATTCTTTTTTTTTTTTTTTTTTTCACAGCCTACCCGCATGAAATTGGATGAAGGTAGAACGTGTCCTCGTTGCAAAGCACTCACACACACATTTGAAAATGAATGCCTTAAGTTTGCTTCCTTCCAGAACACTTGACAGGTTCATCTTCTCCTGAACACGTTTTTTTTTTAAAATTTTGAATTGTATCCTTGTCTTTCTGTTTGGCTGACTGGTCACAGGGTAAAAGTTTGTAACTGGATTGACTGACTGACCATTGGAGCGTTCTGTGAAGATGTACAAATACATTTGTTAAACATTGACCAGACTGCGTGTGTTTTTGCACAAAAGTGCGCACCATCGGTTTCGGCGCAAAAGCCCTCTTCAACCTACCAACGCAAGATGTCATCAACACAAAGCCCTTAGTTATTTATTCTCCCCTGTCACCACTTTCAGACAAATTCTTTCTTGAAATCAGTTTTTTTATTTTTGTTTATTTATTTATCGGGTGTATACAGTCAAGCCCAAAATTATTTCGAAGGCAAGGGTAGGAACAGTTTTGGGTTTGGCTGCAGGCCTCCTATTGCAAACAGACTGGATCCCTGCAATTATGACTGTAAATATTTTTAAGTTGAAATTTTAGAGTGACAAATAATTCATTCCTCAACAGCGGCTGAATTGAGTTTTTATTCCATTGAGAAACATCAATAGCCCCGGAAAGAAAAGTCAAAACAACTTTATTTTCTCCATATTGGCCAACTTGGAAATCTTAACATTTCCGCTCTACAGTGGCACTCGGCCGTGATTTGAACGTGTACTGTGTTGCCTTGTATTATATATACAAAGATTGATCATTTTAATGGATTCAGTGGACTGCGATCAACTCTTTCACCTCTAATTTGAATCAAACCCTCTCTCGATTTCACGTTTGAAGTCCTCATTGTGGCAGGTGGAGATTTTTGCTGAACAGCTCGATATCAAGAGATGATTTGGAATCATACGTCTTCCCTCGGTGAGGCGTTCACGCCAGAAGGTCTTCATCACGCAGAGGCCTAAATGTGGGAGGCGCAGCTGTGCCATCCCGGGCGGGAGCGGCAGTGATGTGGGGACGGGATCCTCTCTCATCGCGTCCCGAAAGGGGGTCCAGCCGGGGGGCAGGCGCCGACCAAATGGCTGAAGATGGAAAAAAAAATGTTTAAGTGTGTTGCGGTTCAAATGTTTCGCCGGTAAAGTTTTATGATCGCACATTATTGGGAAAAGGGGACATGCAGGAATTGATGCGGGGACGGGATCCTCTTTTACCGCGTCCCTAAAGGGGGTCCAGCCGGGGGGCAGGCGCCGACTAAATGGCTGAAGATGGAAAAAAAAATGTATAAGTGTGTTGCGGTTCAAATGTTTCGCCGGTAAAGTTTTATGATCGCACATTATTGGGAAAAAGGGACATGCAGCAATATAGGGGCGCGATCTCAGCATTTTATCTATCTATATCTATCTATTAGTATGTTGTTGTTTATGAAGCTACTCCGCAATTGCACATTCATCTTTTTTTTTTTTTATCCCCTGAAAAAAAATTTACTTATTTGCTGTTTTTATACCCTGGACAAAACAATGAAAGTGTTACTCAGCCACCATTTTGAAACATCTTGAACACGTTGAGTTGAGGAGCTTCTAGTGGTTTGCTGCCATCTAGTGGCATCTATGAGTAACCCCAATTTTTTTTAGGAGGGTGCATCAATCGCTGCCACGTGTTTGTATGTAAATCAAAATGCACCATTGACTTGTAGCTGCTGTGTGTTATATAAATGATGGAGAAAAAAACACTTCCATCCATTCATTTTCTATCTACAGTATATGTGCAAAAGAGCCGTATTCTGCCAGGTGCATAAGGCAGAAAAGGCATGCAGCTGCACACTTTTGTTGCTGTGTGGTTTTATTTTTATTTTTTCATTTATTTTGGAGCACCCCAAATCATTTTTGCATGTAAGATAGTGACCGGGAGCTTACCTGAGGAGGCAGAGGACCGTCCGCGCAGTCTATACTGGCCTGAGGGGGCACATGTCTCCACGGCGCGACGTCCACTGTGGAATGACAGTGGACGAACTCCTGCACACACCCAACCAAGAGAGAGCTTGTGAGAAATGCGGCTGGCTCGCCAACTTCACACACACAGCGAGACAAACATGTTTTGCGACCGTGTTTACCGTCGCCTCGTCGTCGTGCACGCAGAGGTCACTGAGTTCGCTGTGTTCAGCCTTTGCACACGTGGTCTTCTTCATGTCAAATTGCAGTTTAAATCTGAAACCCGCCACCACCTGGAAGGCCACCAAACATCTGAACACTCCATACTTTTTCTCTCTCCCACCAAATCGACGCCGAGAGCCTTCACCTGTCTTGTTGCGCGTCCAATGTTGTTCAGACTAAACAGGTGTGTGGAGTTTGAGATGGAGTTGTACTTGGAGATGGAGAAGGAGAGAGGAACTTTAATGTCCTCGGAGTTCTCATCAATCTCCATCGGGCAGCCCAGACAGGAAGCTCTTTCCGGCACGATATGGTCATCTGGACAAAGTTGGTGAAAAAGACAAAGATGGTTTTAAGGCTTCAAGACATAAATCCACATTTGCGTTATGGGTTCTGCATAGTGCTACATGTTGCTCCCTTTCATGCAAGTAGTGCTGGTTCATTTTGATAGTGAGTTATTATTTTGAGCAGTGTGCAGGAGAATTATTCCTCCTCCGCTGGTTATCTTTCAGGATTGTGTCACAATTCAAACACAGGCACGACATGAACTGAGTGACTCACCGAGAAGACAGTGCACCTGTTTCGTGTGAGCTTCAGTCTCTGTCATGACCACTGTGGCATTGCAGGATAAAGGCACCTATCGGAAACACCAGGATTTCGCAGAAGAATTTGTCAATCCAAGACACACTCGGCCACAACGATAAAATTCACTCCACAAAGAGTGGAAACCCGATGAAATCTCATTACTTGGCGCCCATACGGGTCATAGTTGCAATCTGTGTGAGGTCTTGGACTTCCTGCCGGGCAGTCAGTAAACCTGCTCGAAAAATGCAGCGAGTAGAAAGATTCCGAGCCGTTCTCTGACTGAGGAAGCACACACACACATACGCACACAGTTGAGTTGTGAACTAACATTTTACAAATTATTTGTGTATGCAAAGACAGCCATGAGGAGGTCATTATTTATTATAGTGACCAAAAGGCAAAATGTATATGCTGTTGTTCTCTCAAAATGACGTTTTAAAAAAATATTTTTGACATTTGCTAACACCGTCAAAACATAATCATTTATTTGTCACAGCAGTAGTGATTTTATTTTATATATATTTTTGACATTTACAGATGAATGATCACTTCCTGTTTTGCGCTTCCTGTTTAGCGCGATTCGCCAAGAGTTACCTTGACAGCTTCAGTGCGGCCACAGTTGATTTACGAAGGCTAACAAAAGCGTTTTACACTTGGCAACTCCCCCGAAGAGTCAAAAGGTGTGTTTTGTGTCATAATTGTATGTCTAAGAGCATTCGTGTATGTCAATATTTAGTGTATAGCGCGAACTATGTTTGCTAATTATTTGTATGTATTGTGAAATGCGTTCCCGCTCTTACGGTGTGATTAGGCCACGGTTAAGGATAGGATGTTTCTCACAAATGAACCGTAAAAATCATCAGTAAAGTTTCACCGTGTTTGAAGCTCTCACTTTTTGGAGCCACTTCAAACTTCCCTCGACGAGAGAAGCAACTGTGACTTGGCAGCAGTGCAACAAAACCTGCATCACCAAATCAGCAAAGCCCTAATATTACAGTTGCACGCCTTGTCGATATATTTGTAAGCTTTTGTTAAATTGTTAATTATTATCATTTTATGTTTGAACATTACATTATTGTCTTTGATGTTAAAATTACCTTAGTTATATTCTCTTTGATAATTTCTTAAACACGTTTATGTTGACAGCCTCTGATTGGCTGAAGAAAACAGGAAGTGTTTTCATAGCCGGAAGAAGGAGTTGTGTTCTTGAGCGTGCTGTGGTGCAGACACCCCCCCTCCCCCTTTTAATAAAACTGCATTCAAAGTATTCCAGCTCTCCTTTCGTAAAGTAGAGCGATCCACTAAAAACAATGAACCCCTCAACTTACATATTAACTGCTTCGGGAAAAAGGTCGCACATGATCGCTTTCCAATCAGACAACCGGTGTGCTTTGAGGCAACAGCAGTGCATTTTAGCTCTGAACGCGTTTTTTTTTTTTTTTACCTTGGTGGCCGTTAATATCTGGTAGAGGGCCAACTTGTAGCTTGTGCTCTGCCTGTCATTGAAAATGTGTAGAGCGCTGGCAACGGCCTTCTCGACAGACGGGTCGTCGCAGAAGATGTGAACGCCTGGCAGGACGTCCTTCAAGGGGAGAACGTTGACAGTCACAAACAACTTTCATGGAAAGGTCACTTGGCGAGGAACATGATAACATCCCCCTGCACTGGATGTGTTTTTTAAATGGTGGCGCAAGACATCAATAATTCTTTGTGCCGACACATGAAACAATTCTCATACCGTAAATAACGCCAAGGATAAGGCTTTTTTTCCCCATTATTATTTTTTTTTTTAATATTAGGAATATCTTCCACATCTGAAACTGTTATGCATGTTACTTCCTTAAATGAAATGCTCAAACCAAGTACAGTACTGTATTTGTAATATGTTTCGTCCTTAAACGGTGTCCCCTCCCCCCAAAAAACTGCTTGCATCCCGTGATTGGCAACCAGTCCAGAGTGAAGCCCGCCTCTTGGCCCAAGCGTGCTCTAGCTCGCACCCATGACCTTATTGAGGCTTAGCAATGTTGAAAAGGAATCCACATCTCATCAGATGCCACAGCCATACATGTAGTTGGTACGTCTGAGTCACAATTTATAGAGCAGATGCACAACTGGTGGTGCACTTTGAGCCACCAATAAATTTACCCTTTACCTCCGCCAGTGTTCAGGGTACTCCACCGTGGCAATTTGTTAATTGCCAATTCCTTCGACTTGATTTCTTCAGGTGGTGGGTGCGCTGCTCGCCCAAAAAGCACCATACACTTGAAATTCCCCGGAAGCGCCCTTACCTGGCTGCAAACGAGGCCCAACAGAACCAGCGTAGTCAGAGCCACGCCACTCCTCATTGTGCTCGGTTCTTGGCCACTCTGAGGCAAAGAGGAGAACAAAAGTTGGACCTCAGCTCGAAACGCAAAAAGGGATTCGTGTGAATCGATATCATAAGCTACAACTTTCAAAGCGCCCCCCGCCCCAAAAAAAAGGTTACGATGAAAAGAATGTGCTGCTCTCACACTTAGACGGAGTTTCGCAGAGGCCAGCGGTTGATCCGATCGGCGTCGACTCCTCCTCAACCTGGAATGGACGACTGAATGAAGTTTTCCTGAAAATGTAGTTCGCTGAGGATGATGATGATGACTCACCGGTCAACACACAGGACAGGAGGGCAGACAGAATACACAACACGCACGCGCGTGCGCGCACACACACACACACTCACTCACACAAATGCATCCACAAGCGTTGTGCGACCGCAAGGAGAGTAAATGTTTGCTTGTTTGTTTGACCTGCTCAGTCAAAGCGAGCGACGTGACGGCACATGAGACACCCTCACGGCAAATCTTCAGTGACTTCAGACGAGGGTGCGCTTGCGTGGTTTCAGCAACACACGCGCGCTCCTGGTCATTAATTCGTAGCAACCAAAAGTACGGACTTCCGAGAGGAAACCCCAGAGTTTGGGTTGAAGGGCTCTCAGTGGTTCCATATAGTAAGTGTGTGGTTTGTGTGTTTAGCTGGTACTTTGTCCCTGGCGACCTTTACCCTCCACCATTTTGATTCATCCGGTGCACTGAACCCTTCAGATTGGATCTTTTTTGTGTGTGTGTGTTTTTGTGTGTATTTGTCCCTCACAAATTGGGAAGGTGAACAACACATTTTATTAAACGACACAGCTTGTCCCAAAAGCCAACTGTTCCCATGAGCAAAGACGATTTTGTACCATATCAACCAAGAACAACAATCGACCGCTGAGCTCCTCCTTGTTTTATATCCAAGCCGGTGCTTGTCAAACTTTGTACGCTAACTTGTTACGTGCAGTCGCTCTCCCAAATTATCGCCGACATGAGCGGCATGAAAATACAGTTGAATAGTGGGCCCAAGTGTGGATACTTTTGATGTCCATCATGTGGCCTGGGAAAAAAAACAATAAGCATTTTTTCATGCATGCAAGATGTCCAAAATGTTCTCAAACTTGAGAGGTGTCGAGGCAGAGTGACACACGATTGTTCTCCCCTTCCGTGACACTGCACTTCCTCTCTGAGAGACTCAAAAAAAAAAAAAAAAAGCAGAGCATTTAGATGGTCATAACCCCCGAGGTCGCATCTCCACCGAGCTCGCCATCCGATCATTGTTTTGCATTTGTTTTACAATGCAAGGCAGTTGTTCAAGTGGATGGCGTTTGCTTTTCTTGGCTGCTTTCATTCCAGGTACGTCGTCGACGACATTTGCGGCTTTCCTCTCACATTACATCCTCACATTCGCAAAAAGATGTGTTATCAGCTTGTGCTACGCGGCTCAATACTGACACGAAATAACTTTTGGCCATCATGTGACGATCATTTTGATCGGGGGAGAGCGGGCGGGTGTTCGGAACATAACTGATTGATTCATCACATGCAACTGAAAGTTATTTTTTGCTTCAAAGAGTCACGCGTTGCCTGATCACGAAGGTGTGTCCCAGTGAGCTGACGGCACTGTCGGTAACCAAAAATCGTTGTGGTTTCCTCTGCTTGAAACTTGAGGCACCACACCCGGAAACTTACGCAGATCGACGCAAGGAAATGCCAAATTAGCATCACATCTTGTCTTCTTCTACCGTGCGGTACTGTGAAATGACCTCTTTTTTAAAAAAAAAAGATTGTTGACTGCCATTCTACTTGTTATCGATAGGAATAATTGATATGCGGTACTTTTTCTGATGTAATCGTTTGAAAGAATAAATGATATGAGGTCCACTCGCCTGATTTGTGAGCGGGCAGCGTGGGATCGTGCTTGTTTGTCTCTATATGTGCCCTGCGACTGACCGGCGACCAGTTCTGGGTGTAGTCCGCCTTCCGCCCGGCGTCAGATGAGATGGGCTCCAGCACGACCCTGTTCATGCCAGATAAAAGCGGTGTTGCAAATGGATCGATGGCTAAATCACGTGAATCTCTCCTAGGGGTCCACTTACTTGGAAATGACAACTCCATCGTTGCCGCTTCAAGTTTTGGGGCTCACATCTACCGGCCTGTCCTGCGCCCGTTGGACGTCCTCCCTCTGATCGGTACACTTATCACCTCATTCGTCGGTCACTCTGTGGACTGTCTCTCACCAAGCAGTTTTTGGCCATTGTGCTTTTCTGCAGGAACCTACAATGTGACAAACCCACGGGGGGAACTGTGCGTCAAAGCCACCCTGGGAGCACAGTACATTGTCATCATTAAGAAGGTTGCACGCTCACTCTTGTTTATGCGGGATTGTGTATGCATCTTCCACTCAAGGCAGGCTTCTTGACTGTCAATATTGACAGAAGTGGGATAAAAAAAAAATAGGACATTTGTGAAATGTCTTGTACCTTTTCCGGATAAACCAAATGCAGATGTGCTTTTTTTTCAATACAACATTTTGTGGTAGAGGGAGGGCGTGTCACTGATGTTCAATTCGATGTCGGCTTTCCATATCAGTTACTAAGTGTCATTATTTTTACGGCCAATAGATGGAGTCATACTGTCTTTTCTTTGTGCCATTAGGCAGCATACGCGCGTAAGCAACATACACGAGCTAATTCAATGTGCTTTGCAAAATTAAAAGTAGAACCGTATTATCCACAGGTACACAGAAAAAAATAAATAAAAAACGGCTTCTTAACCCTGTAATGCCTGACCCATCAAGGAATAGCCAGAAAAATCTGATTTTTGGGAACAGATGTTCAAACCCTCATAACAAAATCCACAACAATATTTTTGCCATATCATGTTGTTTTAGATATTTTTCGTATCACATTTATGAGCATTATGTAGATTACATCTGAAAATGATAAGAGGGCGTGGCACTGATGTTAAATTCGATGTCTGCTTTCCATATCAGTTACGAAGTGTCATTATTTTTACGGCCAATAGATGGAGTCATACTGTCTTTTCTTTGTGCCATTAGGCAGCATACGCGCGTAAGCAACATACACGAGCTAATTCAATGTGCTTTGCAAAATTAAAAGTAGAACCGTATTATCCACAGGTACACAGAAAAAAAATAATAATAAAAAACGGCTTCTTAACCCTGTAATGCCTGACCCATCAAGGAATAGCCAGAAAAATCAGATTTTTGGGAACAGATGTTCAAACCCTCATAACAAAATCCACAACAATATTTTTGCCATATCATGTTGTTTTAGATATTTTTCGTATCACATTTATAAGCATTATGTAGATTACATCTGAAAATGATAATTTGGGGAAAAATCATATTTTTTAAAATGCCCAAAACCCAAAATGATGCTTCATTTATTTCTTCATTGTGCTCGTATGTTTATTGTAAAACACGTCGCGTAATCTGCAATGGGGGCAAATGGAGAGAACGAGAAATCAGATGTTATCATTTGAACATTTTCAGAAGAGCTGGTTTTTCAACTTGGACCCTCTCAAGGTCCACGTGAGTGGGTCCTGTCACAGGGAATCGGCCGTGTTGTCTCTCACCCTCCCTGATCATGCCGCCAGCCTGCAGTTCACGTTCAAAAAGGTACAACGCACGCCACCGTTGGGCGAATTTCAAGTGCAGGAAACAAAAAAAAAAAATTTAATCACAAAGCACAATTTGTCTTCTCTTCCCAGGAAAACAATCTGTTCTACGTCACCAAGCTTACAGCTTCGTTGTCTCCTCTGCCCGTCTGCTTAGGATGTGCAAGTAAGACAAAAAAAAAAAAAAAAAGAAAGGACCGTTGACATGACCCGACGGTTTCTGAGCATGTCGTCTAAGTTTGTCCTTTTGTTGCTTTCCCTCCCCTCTTCAGATGAGACTTATTTGGGTTTGGTATCCCCTGGCAAGCTCTTTGCGGCGTCTTACGGTCGAAGCTTTCGGTGCAAATCCACAAACGTGCTTCAGACATCTTCAGAAATGAGCATTAAGTTGGTATTTCTTCAGATGCAGGCATTCGGTGTGCCCGGTGGACATTATGGAGAAGGTGCATACACTTCTATTCGCTTCATCTGCAATTACGTTTGTTCTTTTTTTTTTTTTTTAAATCGGCTTCCTCTTTTTCAGTGGACGAGTGTTTGGCCGATTATAATCAGAGGATCATCCCCATTATCCTTTGGGCTGTGGCGGTTGGCCTTTTGATGATTGGTGTCCTGACTTTCTTATTGCTGAAAGAAAATCGTACTCGTGGCTACGAACGTCTCTGAGCTCTGTCTGGAACTGTTTCTATCATTCGGTACTGTATTTTGATGTTGTCGCTCAGTAAAATCTCCTGAAATTATGGACAATGTGTTTGTATAACGCTGTGATCAGTTGCCAACCAGTCCAGGGTGGATCAAATCTCACAACCACTGTCGGTTGGGATCAACTCCGGCTCACCTGAGACCAAAATGAGGACAAGCGGCACAGAAGATGGATGCGAGTTTTTAGAATGATGATGGGTGAGATATTTTAGTCCACGTAAAAGCATTTTTATTGTTATGACACTTGATGAAGTCAGATAGGTTTCCCCCATTGCATATTTAAATTGTATTATTTGAAAACAAGATGCCATCATAATAATCAAGATTATCATATCAATCATTCATAGATATGGTGAAAAAAAACATATATTGAATTAGTTACGTGAAAACAACAAATATACAATAAAGAAATACATTTTAATAAAGTAGTTTTGAAGACAAAAAAAGTCTAGATTTTTGCAACAAATATTGCAAGAGCCTTCCAAGAGTAGCGTGGAACGCTTTTAACTCATGAGACACGCCAAACGTTGTAGCGTACTCTTGAGTTACACACAGTAAATGCAGCACTGTACAGTTCGCTGACTGTAACCTTGAAATGCTGCCACCTGCTGATATTTTTCCGTAATTGCAGCAACCTCCCGCCTCCGTGTCCTCATCCCTCATTGGCCACCGACACTACGAATCCCCGTAAAGCTCAAAAATACAATACAAACTTGGTCCAAATACTTGTCTTGTTTTACGCGTCAAATTGTGAGCTAATTACGTCTTTTAGGCGTCCGTCCCAAATTAGGTTGGCTTTACAAACGCGGAAAGGTTTGAGAGTGTTTTTATAGTGTTTTGACAGTATCGCTTCGCCTTTTTCTAGAGCAGTGTTGAAGTCAGTGAGCGAGCAAGCTAGCTTGTCGTACAAGCTGACAGCAATGGCTGCAGTCATTCTAAGTTTCCCGACTCTACACGGTCTAAGGATTTTCACACAGTGAGTGAATGAATGGCTTGCGTGCCGTTGTCTCCAAAATATTGCGCGCGCTGTCGTGTCACCGGGGACGCTCATCCTTTTGCTTTCATTAGCTTGCTAGCAATCACTTTTGGAAATGTCAACCGAGATAACCAGAAACAAACGCGAAGGCTAAAAATTACAAGTTGTTGCTAAACCTTAACTGTTGCGGAGATTGTCACAACTGTCGAGAGGAAATATGACTTGTTGTACAGAGGTCAGCATTTGTTCGTATCCAAGCAAGGTTAAATGAAGTGATAGGCTGTCTGTTTACGTTGACAGATGTTTGCAGTCCTCCACTTTTTGTGAGCCGATTATTCACCATTCAATTCATGTTGTGCAAAAAAAATCTCTTTGCAGGAAATTGTCATGGACCAAAAGAGGAGCGAGACTTATTTCGGGAGGTGAGAGATGCTCAATGCTCTTTAGAAAACACGTAGCTTTGGATTTTGAATGTACTTTAAATGTAATTCCCGTTAGTTGGTAAGCAGAGCTGCATTAAGTATTGTTGGATGCACAGATTAGTGTTACATGATAGATCCAGCAGTCATCCGTATTTTCTGGTGAAACTTGATGATTCTAATGCAAACAGTACAATTTACCTGCTGCAGGATCTTATCCGGTCATGTTTTGATTTTGTCGAACATCTACTAAAAGATTGTCATGCCGTTGGTAGGCAGGGGAAGGATCGAGAAGGTACTGATAGCCAATCGAGGGGAGATCGCCTGCCGAGTCATGCGCACAGCAAAGAAGATGGGCGTCCGCTCTGTGGCTGTGTACAGCGATGCTGACAGCCACTCGATGCATGTAGCCATGGTGAGTCAGTTCAACGTGCATCTTTGAAAGGTCCCAAAAGCTCCCAAACATATTGAAGCTCCATTCTCTATTCGGACTGTTTTTCCAGGCCGATGAAGCCTACCACATTGGGCCGCCTGCCTCCCAGCAGAGTTATCTCAACATGGAGAAGGTTTTGGAAGTGGCCAAGAAATCTGGATCACACGTGAGTGGTTGGGTACTCGGCGGACACATGTGCTGTTCCTACACTTCAAACAACAGTGATGACAAGAAGTCTTTCAGTAGTTTTGAATCTTCATCTGTGATTGACGCAATTAAAGAATTCATTGAACAAGATGTTTAGTGTTGAGTTTGTAGTTTGTCAGTTGACACACCATTTTTTTTGATTCGTCGTTACTTAAACTGATAGCGCTGTCCTGTGAAGTTTCTTTGTTTTTAAATTGGGGGTCACCAACCTATTTGAAACCAAGAGGTACTTCATGGGGACCGATGTGTGTCTGCGTTTGTTTAGGCAGTCCACCCTGGTTACGGCTTTCTGTCTGAAAACACAGAGTTTGCAGAGGCTTGTAAACAAAATGGAATCATCTTCATTGGACCGCCATCTTCTGCCATCCGGGACATGGGCATTAAGAGGTACACTGAAGAATATCATTTTGCCACATGTTGTGTGTTGCCCTGCCGAGCTTAGTGAGAATGGCGCCTACTTTTCATTTACGTTTCAGCACATCCAAACACATCATGTCGGCTGCCGGCGTGCCAATCATCGGAGGCTACCACGGCGATGACCAATCAAATGAGAGACTGCGAGCGGAGGCGGAAAAGATTGGCTACCCTGTGATGATCAAAGCGGTCCGCGGAGGGGGTGGCAAGGTGAGGTGACACGTTCAGGGCGGGGTGGCCTCAGAGGAACTGTTCGAAAAGCTCCCAAACATCATTAATCATTAAAATAATAATATTATTTAAAAAAATAATTATATATATATATATGTATGTATATCCTCCAGTGTAAAGGGCTTTTGTATATAAAAATGACCATTCACGACACAAAACTGCTTAACAGCAAACTAACGTTAAGTGCAAAAACCCATTTTGTGTGTCTTTTTTTTTTTTTCACAAAAATTGACTCACCCAACATTTTAATATTATTGATACTTGATACTTGTCTCCTGTCATCCCACGAAAAACACAGGTTTGCTTCCCATCAAAAAGGGGGAAACCAAAAATCTGCAAATTAGTGGGCTCCAAGTTAAGGAGAAACCTTTGTAAATAATAATTCATCGAAATGAAAGCAATAACTTATGCACGTTGCCGTGTGTTTAGGGGATGCGCATTGCACGGTCCGACTCTGACTTCTTGGAGCAGTTGGAGTCTGCGAGACGAGAAGCCAGGAAATCCTTCAATGATGATGTCATGCTGATCGAGAAATTTGTGGAGGATCCCAGGTCAGAAAAAAAGGCAAACTTAACTGCAGCGCTGTTGACGCGAGAGTGACTTTTGGATTGTCCTCATCGTGCACGTGTGCAGACATGTTGAAGTTCAGGTGTTTGGGGACATGCACGGGAATGCCGTCTACCTGTTTGAGAGGGACTGCAGCGTCCAGAGGAGACATCAGAAGATCATCGAGGAAGCGCCAGGAGTCAGTGCCTCTCAACATCAATCACATGACCCAAGTTTGAAACACGTCATTATCATAGATCATGAGAGATGTTGTTGGGGGCAAAAAAGAATGGGGCCCCAAAACAGACCCTTGACACCATGAATTTATTTTGAGGTCATATTGTCCACTCCTTGTTGGCAAAAGTGTATATTAGCAATGAGAAACATCATCTTATAATCACCGTTGCTGTGTGACGCGTGCATCTGACCAGTGAACAATGCTTTTTTTGTTTGTTTTTTTTTTTTCTTACAGCCTGGCATCAATGCTGAGGTTCGCAGAAAACTTGGTGAAGCAGCTGTGAGAGCGGCAAAGGCCGTCAACTACGTCGGAGCAGGTCACGTACGCACACGCGGGTTTACCGGTACGTTAGCCTCCTTCCCATAACACTCGTGTGCCGTGTCGCTTTGCAGGCACAGTCGAGTTCATCATGGACGCCCGGCACAACTTTTACTTCATGGAGATGAACACGAGGCTGCAGGTGGAGCATCCCGTCTCTGAGATGATCACCGGCACGGACCTGGTGGAGTGGCAGCTCAGGGTGAGCCGGGCGTGCTGCTGTGACCTGGCGGCTCTTGAACCCGTACCGGTTCTCATGTGGGGCCCCTCGTCTCCCGCAGGTGGCGGCGGGGGAGCGCTTACCTCTGCTTCAAGATGACATCATGCTCAGAGGTCACTCCTTTGAGGCGCGGATTTATGCGGAGGATCCCAACAACGACTTCCTCCCAGGGGCGGGGCCTCTGCTACATCTCTCCACGCCTCCGCCAGACCAGCACACTCGCATCGAGACCGGAGTCCGAGAAGGTGCGAGTTTCAAATCGCTTCCCCAAATGTCTTGGCGTCTGCATTCATAGGATAAACGACACCCGAGGTTTGCAATTGTGAAAAAAAAGAAGTCCTTACTCATTTCATTCCAGCTGTTTTTCTCTAATTGGGAGAACCGGTGGCAGCCATTTTTGACCATTTGACAAATTTTTGAAGGCCTACAGACCACTCCTGCCATCTAGTGGTCATTTATCATACAGAGATGATTGCCAAAGCCTTGATACTTACTGAGGAGCTGTGCGAAGCCCCGAATTAATTTATCCTGTGTGTGTGTGTGTGTGTGTGTGTGTTTTTTTTTTTTTTTTGTAGGAGACGAGGTGTCCGCTCACTATGACCCAATGATAGCAAAGCTTGTGGTGTGGGGGGAGGACCGCCGTGCTGCCTTACAGAAGCTGCGCTACAGCTTGAGGCAATACAATGTAAGACATGGAATCTATTTCGATCAACCGGAGTTGGTGCGCGCACACACACACACACACACACACACACACACACACACACACAATTGCTATATTTTGAAATCGACACAAAGATATCACTCTGCTTTCCTGCCGGACTACCGAAAATCGGAAGCTGAACCACTCCTGCCATCTAGTGGTCATTTATCATACAGAGATGATTGCCAAAGCCTTGATACTTACTGAGGAGCTGTGAGAAGCCCTGAATTAATTTATCGTGTGTGTGTGTGTGTGTGTGTGTGTGTGTGTGTGTGTGTGTGTGTGTGTGTGTGTGGGGGGGTGGGGGTGTGTGTGTGTGTGTGGCTGGAGTCTGCAATCTCAAATTTATAGAGTTGAATTGCCATCCATCCATCCATCCATTCATCTTCTAAGCTGCGCTACAGCTTGAGGCAATACAATGTAAGACATGGAATCTATTTCGATCAACCGGAGTTGGTGCGCGCACACACACACACACACACACACACACACACACACACACACACACAATTGCTATATTTTGAAATCGACACAAAGATATCACTCTGCTTTCCTGCCGGACTACCGAAAATCGGAAGCTGAAGTTCTGATCACTTTAAAATTTTAAAAGACATCGAAACGATTCATTGCTTGTCAAAAATAATCGGCGATTAATTTTCGCAATTGTCTTTTCATCGATTTAATGGTTGCACCTCTCGTTACATGAAAAGTGAACGGCACGTGGATTGCGTTTTGAATGGGTTTCTTGCGGTGCCGTCAGATTGTCGGTCTGAGCACCAACATCGACTTCCTGCTGAGCCTCTCGGGCCACCCGGACTTTGAGGCGGGCAACGTGAGCACCAGCTTCATCCCTCAGCACTACGCCGATCTCTTCCCGCCGCCCAAAGCCCCCTCCGGGGCCACCGTCTGCCAGGCGGCCCTGGGCCTGCTGCTGCGCGAGAAGAAATGCGCAGAGGACTCGGCGGGCACTTCCACAGGTGAGGTGATCGGACGCGGCAGCGGCCTCGCGCGCGTTGGAAGCAGCCGGCGAGGAAAAAGAGCCGTCACCACTCGCGTCTCTGTGCCCCACCAGATCCTTCCTCGCCATTTGGCTCGAGTCGCGGCTGGAGGCTGAACACGCGCTTGCACAGGAGCTTGGCGCTACAGCTGGGAGACGAGAGTAAGTCGCTGGCGTGGTGCGCTCAAACCGGGAGCGAGGAAATTGGCCAGTTTGGCGCATTCCGATCATCGTAACGCTTTGGGGAGCAAGGATGTGGCGCTAAAGGTCTCAAAATGGATGCTTGCGCCAGAAAGTTAATTGGGGGAGGAACGTTTTTTGTTTTGAAAACCATCCAAACTGCATTAGCATCAGCTAGTGACAAGGAATTACTTGTTGATATTTTTAGATTGGACGAGTAGAAAGCCCGGTAGGAAGTTGCAACTCTCAGTTGAGCTCGCGATCGAGAAACGATTCGGATTTGCTTTTCAGAGGTGGTTGTGGTCATCACGTACAACGAAGACGGGAGCTACACGATGCAGGTATGGCACATTTGAACAGATGCTTCACGACACGTTCAAAGGGAAGCCGTAGGAAATCTTTTTTTTTTTCTTCTCCCCCTGTCGGCCGCTTTCAGTTGGGAGAGGAGCTGTTCCATGTGACGGGGGAGCTGGAGACAGAGGGCGGAGCTTCCTTCCTGCACTCCTCCGTCAACGGCGTCAAGTCTCGACCCAAACTCGTGATCGTGGACAACAGCGTTCACCTCTTCTCCACGGTCAGCGCTTCGGTTCTCTGCTATCTTCAGACGCTCGGCGTTGTGCCACCATTGACGTCTGACAGTTGTGCCGTCTCGCGCAGGAGGGCGGCGCTGACGTGTCCGTTCCGCTTCCAAAGTATCTGGCCGCTGTGAGCGGATCCGGCGCTCAGGGCGGCGCCGTGGCCCCCATGACTGGAACGATCGAGAAGGTGCTTTCATTTCATCTACACGCGCAGAGCAGCTCTCTCGCCAGCTTTCATTGCCTGTAGATGCGATAACTTCACCAACTCACTTGAACCTAGTTCACTGGCACCTAGATGTTGCAAAAACAATACTTTTCAATGAGAAAATGCCATGGCCTGAACACACAAACAGTTTTTCAGCAAATATTTTCAGACTGACAATGACTTGGTTTGCGTTAGGTGCTGGTGAAGGCGGGCGACAAAGTGAATGTCGGTGACCCGCTGATGGTCATGATTGCCATGAAGATGGAGGTGAGAAGCACGCCAACAAGCCCACGCGGACTTCCTCTCCGAACGGCGGTATGACGTGTGATTGCTTCGATGCCCCAACAGCACATCATCCGGGCACCCAAGGCGGGCGTGATCGCCAAGGTCTTCTTCAACGAGGGCGCTCAGGCCAATCGACACGCTCCTTTGGTGGAGCTGGAAGAAGAGGGCGGGGCCGACGAGGAGGGGGCCCAGTAGGTCAACGGAAAACCTCGCAGCTGCCCAGGCTCCGTCAATGTTTCTGAGATATTTTTGTTTGTTTTTAAATCTTATAAATAAAAGCTGAGCATTATACGGATGTTACCATGCGTCGTAATTTATAGCTATGACATTTCAGGAAAAAAAAAAATCCCATCCGTTGCTGAACCTACCCCGAATTCCTAAATATTGCTAGCTTCAAAATGGACACGCTTCGAGCTGAGGTCGTGGCATTCTATTAGTTCACCGCTAGATGGCACTACATTCTACACACTGTACCTTTTAATGCGCAGTAGTCAAAACGTCACTTGAATGTACTGCACTGTATTTGCATTTGTAGGCCGACTAGATGTGTGATCATTTTTTCACGGTCGTGTTTGTAGCTGAAATGGGTAGGCTTCAATAGAACATTTTAATAAAAGATTGTCACTATTATGGACTTTTTCAAAACGTTTGGGGTGGAATTTGGGGTTGTACCCAATTTGTCCCCGTAATGCGGCCCAAGGGTTTGTCTTCAAGGTCATGTCAAAAACTTTGGGGGGGTGGGGAGGTGAATCATCTGATTCATTATTATTTTACGAATGAGTGAAACAAGAAAACTGCCCTTGCTTAAAAATGTATTTATTTCATAAATATAACCGCACTTTCATACACATTAGCTGTAAGACAGTATAACAAGAGGAATGACAGACAACAGACATCATCAGCCAGGAGTGAAAGTCCAAATGATTCCCCGTTAACCTCGTTTCAGGGAAAAAAAATCCCATCTGTTGCTTAACCTACCCCGAAATTCCTAAATATTGCTAGCTTCAAAATAGACACGCTTCGAGCTGAGGTCGTGGCATTCTATGAGTTCACCGCTAGATGGCACTACATTCTACACACTACCTTTGAATGCGCAGGAGTCAAAACGTCACTTAAATGTACTGCACTGTATTTGCATTTGTAGGCCGACTAGATGTGATCGTTTTTTCACGGTCGTGTTTGTCGCTGAAATGGGTAGCCTTCAATAGAACATTTTAATACAAGATTGTCACTATTATGGACTTTTTCAAAACGTTTGGGGTGGAATTTGGGGTTGTACCCAATTTGTCCCCGTAATGCGGCCCAAGGGTTTGTCTTCAAGGTCATGTCAAAAACTTTGGGTTTGATTCATCTGATTCATTATTATTGTACGAATGAGTGATTAATAAGAAACCCGTGTTTTGACTACCAGGGCACATATAACGTATCAAAATGTGTGCCTTTTGCTTCAATACTTTTCCCCCCTCCTTGTATTCAGTTTATACTTGGTGGTTTTAAAACCATTACTTTTATACTTAAGTAAATAGCTGCAGTTGATATTTCTACTTGAGTAACATCAATACTCCTAACACCTCTGAGGGGAGGTTTCATGCACAGCGTCAGGCTGGCTGGCTTTGACAGGTCCCTTTGTGGTCAACCAAACAAGAAAACTGCTCTTGCTTAAAAATGTATTTATTTCATAAATATAACCGCACTTTCATACACATTAGCTGTAAGACAGTATAACAAGAGGAATGACAGACAACAGACATCATCAGCCGACAGGAGTGAAAGTCCAAATGATTCCCCGTTAACCTCCATGCTGAGCCACATCAGCCGCGTGCTGATGCACAACACACAAGATCGGTTCACATTTTTCATTTGGCCGGCTTATTGAATAATTTAGGCCTGCAAAATCTCAACTCGTTCCAAAGCAAATTGAAAAAGGCCTATTTCCCAAGTGACGTGAACATTTTGATTACAGACCAAAGTCAAAGAGCAGTTCTGCGTCAGGGACACAGCTTGCGGATTCCACTTAGAACATTTGGAAACGCAAACTCGACATCGAGAGCATTCATATAATAGGAAAACCGTTTCCAGTTAGCTGAAATGGGTAGCCTTCAATAGAACATTTTAATACAAGATTGTCACTATTATGGACTTTTTCAAAACGTTTGGGGTGGAATTTGGGGTTGTACCCAATTTGTCCCCGTAATGCGGCCCAAGGGTTTGTCTTCAAGGTCATGTCAAAAACTTTGGGTTTGATTCATCTGATTCATTATTATTGTACGAATGAGTGATTAATAAGAAACCCGTGTTTTGACTACCAGGGCACATATAACGTATCAAAATGTGTGCCTTTTGCTTCAATACTTTTCCCCCCTCCTTGTATTCAGTTTATACTTGGTGGTTTTAAAACCATTACTTTTATACTTAAGTAAATAGCTGCAGTTGATATTTCTACTTGAGTAACATCAATACTCCTAACACCTCTGAGGGGAGGTTTCATGCACAGCGTCAGGCTGGCTGGCTTTGACAGGTCCCTTTGTGGTCAACCAAACAAGAAAACTGCTCTTGCTTAAAAATGTATTTATTTCATAAATATAACCGCACTTTCATACACATTAGCTGTAAGACAGTATAACAAGAGGAATGACAGACAACAGACATCATCAGCCGACAGGAGTGAAAGTCCAAATGATTCCCCGTTAACCTCCATGCTGAGCCACATCAGCCGCGTGCTGATGCACAACACACAAGATCGGTTCACATTTTTCATTTGGCCGGCTTATTGAATAATTTAGGCCTGCAAAATCTCAACTCGTTCCAAAGCAAATTGAAAAAGGCCTATTTCCCAAGTGACGTGAACATTTTGATTACAGACCAAAGTCAAAGAGCAGTTCTGCGTCAGGGACACAGCTTGCGGATTCCACTTAGAACATTTGGAAACGCAAACTCGACATCGAGAGCATTCATATAATAGGAAAACCGTTTCCAGTTAGGTGCCAATGGACTCGTACCAAGATATCACGGCTTCATTAAACGCCGCAGATGGATGACATGATTTTGTTTGGTGGGGGGGAGGGGGGGGGTGTCGCATGGCTGAGAAATCATCTCCCAGAAATAGCTTTCGATTCTCAGGTCAAGACTAAGCAGCCTTGAGTTCTCCTTGATGAGGGGAAGACAGAAAAAAAAAACTAGACCGTATTGTTCGTGCGTTTGGTTTAGTTCAACCTGAGGTGAGAAGGTCCGACAACCCGTCAACGACGGACGCCCGTTTTGCCAACAATTGACTGGAAACGTTGAGAAAGGGACGGACCAAGCAGCGACGGAAGTGGCTTTCCAACCGTTAACGTCATCGTCAGTAACCGGGTCGGGACCGACTGACTATAACGGAGTGCTGTGCTTTCATTGTCTGACTTATTAAACTTTGGAACTGCATTTGTAGATTGGTTTCTCGAACTACTTGGAATTAAATATATAGAACAACAACAAAAAACAAACAAACAAAACGAAATACATTATTAATGAATACACTGTGCACAAAAATGATCAACATCAGACGTTCTCAATCCTGAACTTCCTTTGACATTGTTTTCAAGTGACGTGATGCTTGGTGGCAGATGACAGGTTGGGTCGAACCGTTCCGGTGGAGGGGAGACTCCGGGTTTTTGGGGCCATGACATTTGAGTAGCCTCCTGAATAAAATCATCCGTTCAATGAATTTAAGATTTTCCTGAACCATTTACATATTGAATTATTTTTATATTTAACCATGAAGGACTGACAGACAAGTGACTTCAAATAGCAGCGCCGAACTCTCGTTGAGCAACGACGGAAGCGCCGTGAAAGCAACGATGACGGAATTTGGTTGGGCTTGAAAGAATGACAGATTGAGAAAGACGGACTGACGGGCGTCCCGGCCGCTGGAGAAGGACGGGCCGGCAAAATGAACTGATGCGCCCGCCTCTGAATTTAGCAAAATGGTGCTACTCTTTAAAACTGCAATGAGGTCACACGGCGCTCGCACTCGTCTATGATAACGCTA
Organism: Hippocampus comes; assembly: GCF_001891065.2. NCBI lineage: Eukaryota > Metazoa > Chordata > Actinopteri > Syngnathiformes > Syngnathidae > Hippocampus > Hippocampus comes. Next base: position 340,009 of record NW_017804912.1, read on the forward strand.
TGGAACAAACGCAATCATTCCAAAAAAAAACAAAAAACACAGCACAAGACATGGCGGACCAGGAAAGGCTCTCCCACAGAGGATCTTGGAAAAATAACGGAAACATCACAACTCCAACCTCGCCGTGTATAAAACGGTTGTCTTGTCGGGCTTCTCCACTCACTGGAGCCTGCTTTTTTTTTTAACCATTTGGATTATTTTCATGCCAAGGATGAGAAAAGACAAGAACCACGTACGTCGTGGAAACTGGGCCGAGGTGGTCACGCACGCCGGCGGCGACCACCGCCCGGTGGGAAATCAACACGTCACGTCCAATAGCACAAATACAAAAAAAACAAAAGGGAAGCATGACTGAAGAAATGAACGAGATGATTTGTGACACGAAACGGCGTTTGAAAGGAGACAGAAACATTCGTCGGTCAAGAGTCGGCGGCGTGCGTCAGTCGGGACTCGCCGAGGCGTCTGCCCGTTCGCTGGACCGCCATCGATCGGACGTATCGGAAGGGAAGGATGGAGCATCCCGGCCTCGGAGGGACAGACAGACGCCCTTTTTGTCGCCAGGCTGAGTGAAGAAGGCCAAAAACAAAACAAAAAAAAAAAAACCCCGACAGCCACCATCTTCCTGGAAAAAAAAAAAGAATATGGCTTCCACAACACACTT
>NW_017804912.1:342939-344678 GCF_001891065.2 Hippocampus comes
GACATCCCACATGCCGGTGTGTACATTGCTTTAAAAGGCTTCATTGATCATGAAATATTTGAAATCTATTCTGTGAATGCTAATGAACTTTGTCAAATAATCCCCACACTCCTCAACAAATTGTTTTTACTCTTATATGAAAGTGCTTGCTCAATTAGAACAATATCCCTGCACTCCAGAAAGTTTTGAAGTTTGTAGCTCGTGTTAGGTGATTTTTAAAAGCAAAAAGTGCAAATCGACTCATCTGTTACTGTTACTTATTTACTAATATGCAAATCTTTGTCCTCTGGTCTCGTGTTTGAATCACATGGTCAACTTTGAATCAGAGATGGCTTTGTGTCCATAAACGTATTGATTTAAAAATATCTGTATTTTTTTTCCTAGCACATAATGTTTCTGAGATATTTTTGTTTGTTTTTAAATCTTATAAATAAAAGCTGAGCATTATACGGATGTTACCATGCGTCGTAATTTATAGCTATGACGTTTCAGGGAAAAAAAATCCCATCTGTTGCTTAACCTACCCCGAAATTCCTAAATATTGCTAGCTTCAAAATAGACACGCTTCGAGCTGAGGTCGTGGCATTCTATGAGTTCACCGCTAGATGGCACTACATTCTACACACTACCTTTGAATGCGCAGGAGTCAAAACGTCACTTAAATGTACTGCACTGTATTTGCATTTGTAGGCCGACTAGATGTGATCGTTTTTTCACGGTCGTGTTTGTCGCTGAAATGGGTAGCCTTCAATAGAACATTTTAATACAAGATTGTCACTATTATGGACTTTTTCAAAACGTTTGGGGTGGAATTTGGGGTTGTACCCAATTTGTCCCCGTAATGCGGCCCAAGGGTTTGTCTTCAAGGTCATGTCAAAAACTTTGGGTTTGATTCATCTGATTCATTATTATTGTACGAATGAGTGATTAATAAGAAACCCGTGTTTTGACTACCAGGGCACATATAACGTATCAAAATGTGTGCCTTTTGCTTCAATACTTTTCCCCCCTCCTTGTATTCAGTTTATACTTGGTGGTTTTAAAACCATTACTTTTATACTTAAGTAAATAGCTGCAGTTGATATTTCTACTTGAGTAACATCAATACTCCTAACACCTCTGAGGGGAGGTTTCATGCACAGCGTCAGGCTGGCTGGCTTTGACAGGTCCCTTTGTGGTCAACCAAACAAGAAAACTGCTCTTGCTTAAAAATGTATTTATTTCATAAATATAACCGCACTTTCATACACATTAGCTGTAAGACAGTATAACAAGAGGAATGACAGACAACAGACATCATCAGCCGACAGGAGTGAAAGTCCAAATGATTCCCCGTTAACCTCCATGCTGAGCCACATCAGCCGCGTGCTGATGCACAACACACAAGATCGGTTCACATTTTTCATTTGGCCGGCTTATTGAATAATTTAGGCCTGCAAAAACTCAAGTCGTTCCAAAGCAAATTGAAAAAGGCCTATTTCCCAAGTGACGTGAACATTTTGATTACAGACCAAAGTCAAAGAGCAGTTCTGCGTCAGGGACACAGCTAGCGGATCCCACTTAGAACATTTGGAAACTCAAACTCGACATCAAGAGCATTCATATAATAGGAAAACCGTTTCCAGTTAGGTGCCAATGCACTCGTACCAAGATATCACGGCTTCATTAGACGCCGCAGATGGATGACATGATTTTGTTTGGTGTGGGGGGGGGGGGGCGCAAGTGCACACATGATGTTC
>NW_017804912.1:344763-347117 GCF_001891065.2 Hippocampus comes
ATGGACTGGAAACGTTGAAAAAGGGACGGACCAAGCAGCGACAGAAGTGGCTTTCCAACCGTTAACGTCATCGTCAGTAACCGGGTCGGGACCGACTGACTATAACGGAGTGCTGTGCTTTCATTGTCTGACTTATTAAACTTTGGAACTGCATTTGTAGATTGGTTTCTCGAACTACTTGGAATTAAATATATAGAACAACAACAAAAAACAAACAAACAAAACGAAATACATTATTAATGAATACACTGTGCACAAAAATGATCAACATCAGACGTTCTCAATCCTGAACTTCCTTTGACATTGTTTTCAAGTGACGTGATGCTTGGTGGCAGATGACAGGTTGGGTCGAACCGTTCCGGTGGAGGGGAGACTCCGGGTTTTTAGGGCCATGACATTTGAGTAGACTCCTGAATAAAATCATCCGTTCAATGAATTTAAGATTTTCCTGAACCATTTACATATTGAATTATTTTTATATTTAACCATGAAGGACTGACAGACAAGTGACTTCAAATAGCAGCGCCGAACTCTCGTTGAGCAACGACGGAAGCGCCGTGAAAGCAACGATGACGGAATTTGGTTGGGCTTGAAAGAATGACAGATTGAGAAAGACGGACTGACGTTTCCCAAGTGACGTGAACATTTTGATTACAGACCAAAGTCAAAGAGCAGTTCTGCGTCAGGGACACAGCTAGCGGATCCCACTTAGAACATTTGGAAACTCAAACTCGACATCAAGAGCATTCATATAATAGGAAAACCGTTTCCAGTTACGCTCGCACTCGTCTACGATATCGCTATGGAACAAACACAATCATTCCAAAAACAAAAAACAAAAACACAGAACAAGACATGGCGGACCAGGAAAGGCTCTCCCACAGGACGCCGCAGATGGATGACATGATTTTGTTTGGTGTGGGGGGGGGGGTCGCATGGCTGAGAAATAGCTTTCGATTCTCAGGTGAAGACTAAGCAGCCTTTAGTTTTCCTTGATGAGGGGAAGACAGCAAAAAAAAAAACTAGACCGTATTGTTTGTGCGTTTGGTTTAGTTCAACCTGAGGTGAGAAGGTCCGACAACCCGTCAACGACGGACGCCCGTTTTGCCAACAATTGACTGGAAACGTTGAGAAAGGGACGGACCAAGCAGCGACGGAAGTGGCTTTCCAACCGTTAACGTCATCGTCAGTAACCGGGTCGGGACCGACTGACGATAACGGAGTGCTGTGCTTTCATTGTCTGACTTATCAAACTTTGGAAATGCATTTGTAGATTGGTTTCTCGAACTACTTGCAATTAAATATATAGAACAAAAAAACAAACTAAAGACATTATTAATGAATACACTGTGCACAAAAATGATCCAACATCAGACGTTCTCAATCCTGAACTTCCTTTGACATTGTTTTCAAGTGACGTGATGCTTGGTGGCAGATGACAGGTTGGGTCGAACCGTTCCGGTGGAGGGGAGACTCCGGGTTTTTAGGGCCATGACATTTGAGTAGACTCCTGAATAAAATCATCCGTTCAATGAATTTAAGATTTTCCTGAACCATTTACATATTTAACTATTTTTATATTTAACCATAAAGGACTGACAGACTTCAAATAGCAGCGCCAAACTCTCGTTGAGCGACGACGGAAGCGCCGTGAAAGCAAGATGACTGAATTGCAGATTCCAGTTTGGTTGGGCTTGAAAGAATGACAGATTGAGAAAGATGGACGGACGGGCGTTCCGGCCGCTGGAGAAGGACGGGCCGGCAAAATGAACTGACGCGCCCGCCTCTGAATTGAGCAAAATGGTGCTACTCTTTAAAACTGCAATGAGGTCACACGGTGCTCGCACTCGTCTATGATAACGCTATGGAACAAACGCAATCATTCCAAAAAAAAACAAAAAACACAGCACAAGACATGGCGGACCAGGAAAGGCTCTCCCACAGAGGATCTTGGAAAAAATAACGGAAACACCACAACTCCAACCTCGCCGTGTTTAAAACGGTTGTCTTGTCGGGCTTCTCCACTCACTGGAGCCTGCTTTTTTTTTTAACCATTTGGATTATTTTCATGCCAAGGATGAGAAAAGACAAGAACCACGTACGTCGTGGAAACTGGGCCGAGGTGGTCACGCACGCCGGCGGCGACCACCGCCCGGTGGGAAATCAACACGTCACGTCCAATAGCACAAATACAAAAAAAACAAAAGGGAAGCATGACTGAAGAAATGAACGAGATGATTTGTGACACGAAACGGCGTTTGAAAGGAGACAGAAACATTCGTCGGTCAAGAGTCGGCGGCGTGCGTCAGTCGGGACTCGCCGAGGCGTCTGCCCGTTCGCTGGACCGCCATCGA
>NW_017804912.1:347134-348854 GCF_001891065.2 Hippocampus comes
CACCATCTTCCTGAAAAAAAAAAAAGAATATGGCTTCCACAACACACTTTTGAGGTCGGGAGAAATCGAGACGAGAAAGCCGCACAAGCACGTGTGCGGGCAGGCACAAAAAGAACGCAGCTCTTTGGTATCGAGGCGAAAGAAATCGGCCGGCGGTCCGAAGGGAACGCGTGGACCATGACGGCTGGCGGCGGCTGCTGGATGCTACGAGCGGGGAAGGTGGGGCGGGCGGGGGCGTTTACTCCATTTCGTAAACGTGAAAGTGCAGATCGCCGCCCGGATGGTGGCGGCAAAGGTCATCGGGATTTTGGGGTCTGCCCACGTCGCAGCGCGGTCCCGTGGCTGCAGTCCATCCAAGTACGACCGGGAGTGCCGATGGAAGACCTTTTGGGCATCGAGTCCAGAGCTTCAGGCCACATGGACTAGGACACTCTTTGTCCTCACGAGTAAGCCAACTCGGCTTACGAGGAGAATAAGTGGAGCGCGTTAGTAGAACTGTCTTACTCGTTACCAAAAAAAAACCAAAACTAAAACTGTCTGACATTTCTTAAGTCAGCTCGTGGCGCATGCTACTATGAGCAACAGAAAAAAAAACCCAACTAGCTCACATCTAATGCTTCACTAGTATTTGCACCTTGTACTACTAATGGCGTTACGTGCTTCACTAGTACTCCTTTGCAGTGCAGATGTCAAATCGTGCTAATGGAGACACTGAATTCTACGAGTTAACATTTAGCGGTTCACTGATAGCATGCAGGTGTTAACTAGTTCCGAGATTGTCATAGCTGACTTCAGTGCACCTCCGTGGCAGGATCGGGAGCAAGCAGATGTTAACCGGTGCAACTATGAGTCTGAGTAACATTTACTAGTTAGTTTTGCAGACGTCATTTCGAGTTAACATCTTCATCTTGTGCTACTCGCCGCGCAGGGATGTCAACTCGTGTCATGATGTCAAATTCGACTAGCTCTCATTTAGAATGTCACTTAACATGTCAATGTGCTACTAGTGACGAGATTCTTCTGGTTGACATCACAAGGCAGTTGTCAACTAGTGCGCAGTTTTGCTCCACTTGCGGTAACAAGTTGTCGTACGAGTATGTGAATGTTGTCCTCATGTGAAGAAATGTTGTCAAGTGGTGGGAAAGAACAAAAAAAAAAAAAAAATTAAATGGATTCGCTGCCAGTCCTTTAAAAACGGATCTTTGACGTCTATTGTTGTCAATGGCAGTGAATTAAAAAAACAAAAAAAACAAGAGTCTGTTCTACTAGTGCAGAGATTTGTCTTACAAATGAGGACAAATGGTGTCGTAGTGCAAGCTGACCGTGGAGTGCGCGATGCCGTCCGTCTCCGCAAATCAACTTCATACGCTGCTGAAGTTGAGAACGTCCTTTAAAAACTGATCTTTGACGTCTATTGTTGTCAATGGTAGTGAAAAAAAAAAAAAAAAAAAATAGACAGTCTGTTCTACTCGCGCAGAGATTTGTCTTACAAATGAGGACAAATGGTGTCGTAGTGCAAGCTGACCGTGGAGTGCGCGATGCCGTCCGTCTCCGCAAATCAACTTCATACGCTGCTGAAGTTGAGAACCTTCGACTGTTCAGGTCCACAAGTGTCCTTTGGTTTCATGAGCGGCTCCAGCTGAGTCCGCAATGGACTTCCACCCAAGTAAGCTTTGAAGATGGGGCGAGGGGTCGTGGGTGGTGGTGATGATGATGGGGG
>NW_017804912.1:348902-352479 GCF_001891065.2 Hippocampus comes
TGCAGCTCAGCAACGGGAGACCTCGATGGGAGACAGCGTCAGGACACTGCGATCATTGGAGTAGAAGTTGTCCGCGTCGGTCCAAGCCCTGAAACGAGGCAGCAGTACCTGAGGGTTAGGGCGGCCACGCCGTGGGGGGGTAAGCGAAATAAGGGGCGGGCCAACGGCTGCCAAATCGCTTTCTTTGATTTTGGAACCCCGCGCAAGCAGGGTGGAGGAGGAGCGATGAAAAAAGTGCAATGGGATTTGGAAATAGGATTGGGGGCGGGGTTGAGCAGTGAACCCTCATTCCAAATGGACGCACCGACGGACTTCCTGATGTCAGGCGGACCGAAATCGACAGCTCAGTCGAAATAAACGCATGCGAGAATTTTACAAGGTACACTTGAGTCGCGTCAGTGGCCTTCAGGCGGCGACGGCAAACAATTTTCAATGTCCTTTTCCTATTGGGTTATATTGACATACCCTTTTGAACTGTGTGCGACGGTGACGTGACATTTGCAAAGGGCCAAGAGGTGAGACGCAAATTCGTGCGTCGTCTCTTCCAGCTTTGTCGCCTGGAGTCAAGTCAGCTGTTGGCGGCCTTTTTTTGTTGGGGCGCTGACTGCATCTAGATGTATCTTAATAAATTAAAATGACATTTAATTTGGGCCACAAGGTTAGTTAAAAAGGAGGAAAGGTGGGCAGAGTGAGAAGGGAGGGTGTCAGAAAAAGACGTTCTATTTCTGTACTGGAGAGCTTTTCGCTATAAATACAAATTAATTATGAAAAGAAGAACACAATTTCTCCTGCAAAGACTGTAGTGAATAAAAACAATTCAATTTTAGAGGCAAAAACTATTAATGATCCTCAAGTAAGTGAAAAATAGTCACCTAACTAGTTTTGGGGGTTCCGAATGTGGAGATGGGATTCGGCTGCAGAGCCGGATCTAGTCTGTGAGAGAGAGGGCTGTTGGCCACCCCAAAAAAATCCTCAACGAATGGCCTTCACACCTTTAACAGAAAGCTGATGAACAATCCAAACAATCTCAAATGTTTTTCTTGACTGGCTTGAGTGCATTTCATAAAGGTGACGAATTTTCAAGTGGCCCTTTCATCCTTCCATTTTTTATTTTTATTTTTTTGTCGGCAACCCTGAAAACGAAAAAGTTTGGACCCCCCTCGGTCCAGAGCACGCGAAGCCTGCATTCTGTTCACCTTTCAAGTTGCCGCTTAGGCTGATGACTAAGTTTGAAGAATCCACTCCAACGCAAAGGGGAGGGGAGGGGGGGGGAATCTTTTGTCGCCGAAGGAATTAGACGATGTACTTGCCGCTAATATAAAATGATGGCCCAAAGAGATTATCTCATTGAAATGGCACACGAACCATTTTCGCAATAATTGAAGTTTTCCAGGGTTAATGAGATTATTACTTAGGACACGGGCTGGCGTAATTAGGAAGCGCGTCTACAATTGTAATTATGTGCACACGCTGAAGGGAGCCCGACGACGAGCTCCGTGTCAAATGGGTGCGATCTGCTCGAGGAGCACCGGCTGTGGAGTTTTGTGGGTTTTTTTGTCCCGCAGTGCACCTTTTCTCGTGCGCTCACACAATCTGCAAAGGACTCACCAAAAGAACACGGACACGAGTGTCTCTCCATCTAACCCGGGCGGTGTCCAAACTTTTTCGTTGGAGGGCCGCATAGAGAAAATTGGAGGGATGAAAGGGCCACTTTGCAATTCTTCAACTTTTTCAAGAAAGCAATCGGGTCTTGTTTGTATTGTCTAGCTCTTTTCATCGGCTTTCTGTACAAGGCGTTCAGGAAAATAGTAAAGAAAACAGCTTAGCTAGTAACGCCTAACAGCCTGTACACTAATGACAGGCCGGCACATGGAAAAAAGTTACATCGGGACTAAGAGTGAGCCCTGTTGCATGCCTGTCTATCGCGACGGCTCTCTCGGTTGTCGTGAGCGGCCAGGCCGGCCGCAGGTTTACATCACAGCTGAGGGCCTTGACCTGGGGCGCTGATAAAGACTTTTTCGGGGCGCGGCGTGCCGTGAGGGAGAGAAAGGGAAGAGAAAAAGGAGACCTCATTAGCCACGCAAACAAAGCCAGCGTCATACTCAAAAGTGAAGCCATGTTGGCAAATGGTGCAGGGAAAAGGTCAACATTCAAAGCATGCCACCAAATGGGACGGAAACGTCCAAATAAAAGAAACGCAAATTTGGAAGCTAGACATGACAAGAAAACCTGTTTTTGGGGGGCCAGGTTTTGTTGTTGGCATTCAAAAGGAGCAAATCAAACATGCGATCGGCCTCGCGTGCTAAGTCCACTCGTCCACTGTAATGGGCAGCCTCGGATCCGGCATCTCTCCTACTGGCGTGAGTCCACGCGTGGCATTGGAATGCGAGTGCACAGAGATTGTTCTGACCAAGATGAGCCTCCAGAAGCTCAGCGCCATCAAACATGCGATTGGCCTCGCGTGCTAAGTCACTCGTCCACTGTGATGGGCAGCCTCGGATCCGGCATCTCTCCTACTGGCGTGAGTCCACGCGTGGCATTGGAATGCGAGTGCACAGAGATTGTTCTGACCAAGATGAGCCTCCAGAAGCTCAGCGCAGGTCAACTAGTCATCGCTGCGACGCGTCACTCACAATCCAATCCACATCAGAAACCAACGACAGTGTCGGCCAAGGCCAGCGGCTCATTCATAGGAGGCACTTTTTTTTTTTTTTTGCATCCACAACCATAAAATGTACAGTTGAGGAAAGTTGCTGCATCCACAAATTGCTTTGTCCATAATCAAGAGACGGCCCCCCAAGAGAGTGCAAATCTTTTCCCACTCTGTACACTGAAATGACCTCCTTGGAGAGTAAACCCGCCAAGGTCAACCCTGATTTTGCCCCGGGCTCGTTTGGGGTTGCGTTTCAAAGAACCGCGCCCCATTTGACCGCGAGCAAGAAAATCCCCCGTGCTAAATCCCTTCGCGGACAAATCTGTACTATTTTTGTGACGCGGCGATAGTTGAACATCTGCAGAGCACAAACTGCAGCAAAGCAACAAATGTGTCGTTGAAATTACAATTTAGTTGAAGTGGTCTTGACCTGCTAATGGTGGACTGACTACAGTCGTCTTCATCATTGACATTGATCGATTCCGTTAGCGCTAATTCGCCGTGTCATTTGATTGATCCGTGAGACGGCAATCGATCATCAAGTGTAGATGTGGTGGGTTTGCAGATCACTTCTATAACTTCAATAAAAAAAATAGTCAAAAGTCAAAGTAGACAATGTATCATTCAAGGCTGAACATGCGCTAGAATACAAGCAGCAAGGTCAGGTGGTTCAAGGAAAACATGACGGAAAGATGTCAGCATGCCGAGCACATTCTCTGTAGAATGGCGGATGGGAGGAGGACGGGCGCGGGAAACTTGTGGCCAAGTTGAGGGTCGAGCTGGGGGGGCCGACGGTGGAGGTGGACGAGGGCTTTCGGAGCCGCAACGGTTGCGGATGCGAGGATACATCAAAAGGTGGGGGTGGGGATGACAAAAATGAGGCGACGCCGAGGGCGCCATCCCGACGGGCGCCGAGGAAAGGGG
>NW_017804912.1:352525-355212 GCF_001891065.2 Hippocampus comes
CAATGGGAGAGTCGGACGTTACTACCTAGGGGGTGTCAAGGGTCTGGGCTGAGGGCGGGCGGGGTGGGGGAGGATAAGCAGCTAGCAGGTGCCAATTGTCCTCCCCTGGGCGCCGACGGGCCTTAACAGAGTCAGATTGTGGGCCGACTCAACCCTCGCCCTTTTCCATCTGAAGGACACAAGATGCGCACAGTGAGCGCTGCCGGCTGGCGGATCGAGCGGCTTCCGGCTCGGCCGCCGCCTCAAACGCAAGACCCGCAAAGCAAAAAAAAAAAGAAAAAAAAAAAGAAAAAGAAAAGTAACGACTAAGGCGAGCCGGTGTGAACGTTGCAACATGACGCCCAAGCAACAAACAACTCTTGGCGCACGGTCGTTTCTTCGTACGAGCTTTAAGATTGCAGGAACTGCGAGCCACCGAATTGTGAACGTTCCTTTCATTTGGCTCATCTGAGAAATGAACAAACCTGCCCGAGACTGATAGCAATTTAGACACACGGTCGGAAAAAAAAAAAAAAGAAAAAAAAAAAAGACGAAAACGTTCGTTTGACGGAAATCCTCCCATCCAAAATAACTTGGAACACAGTGTATTTCAAAGTCGGGATGGGGGGGGCTGACTCTGTCTCGTGTCCTCTACCTAATTTTGCCCAGCGGATTCTTGGCTCTGGAGAGAGGTTGAAGAGCGATGAAGTCGTCACCTATTGCCACACAGTTGGAATACATCTACGCCGGGAGAGGAGCCAAAGCATACAGAGAAGTTAGACCTTCAGAAAATCACACGCACACACACACACACACACGCACAAGGACAACAAAGGTGAGAGCAGACACAGAAAAGATTGGCGATAGCCCCCCCCTATCGACAAAAAGCCAGAAGTTGGTCAACTTTGTTTGTTTGAACGTGCCACCTTTTGTGATGACCTAACCGCGTACGATGGAAATATGTAATCTGAGAGCGTTTTCCTTCGCTCTCCTTCACGGATTTTTCCTCCTCTGCCCCCCCCCCCCGGTCTTATTTTAAGACACGTGACGTCTGCGTGATTAAGCGGTTGGTTCGCACAAGCGGAAAAGGTCATGACAGCAAGTGTGTAGCAAGCGCCGTGAGGAGTCTGCGCCCTCCAGACAGAAGCTGAAATGTATTGGCGCAAAACACAATTCATGCAAATGTTCAGTGCGCCTTCCGAGTCAAAGGGGAGCAAGAGGGAGTGTGTGAAAAGCTGACAGAAACTACGCAGGTGTACAGTCAAGCGGTGCACGACTAAGCAATTTTCTTCCGCTTATCTGGGGTCGGATTGCAGGGGGCGGCGGCTTTAGCAGGACTTCCATTTCCCCAGCCACTTAGTCCAAATTTTCTCGGGGGGGACCCGAAGGGTTCGTAGGCCGACCGTCAGACATGGAGGGACTTTTTTCCATGACAGGTTCAAGAACACCAAACGGTTACAGGGTAGAACTGGAACCCGTGCAGGTGCACAGAAGGCTTCCTCATCAGATGCCCGAACCACCTCGATTGGCTTCGCTCAATGCGGAGGAGCAGCGGCTCGACGAGGAGCCCCTCCCGGGTGACCGAGCTTTTCTCACCATCTTTCTTCGGGAGAGCTCGGAAGAAATGCATTTTGGCTTCTTGCATCCGTGATCTTGTTCTTTCAGCCGCGGCTCGTGACCAGAGGTGAGGATGGGGACTTAGATCGACCAGTTAATTGAGAGACGAGCCGTTTCTTCAACACAACAAACTGACAAGTCAGTGATGACCCTGCACTGATTTGTGTCAATCTCCCGTTCCATCCTTCCCTCACTCGCGAACAAGATTCCAACATACTTGAACTCGTCCACTAGGGGGCAGGATTCCATTCCTGTCCTGGAGAAAGCACGCCACCCTTTTTGCAGTCCCATTGAGGACTGCGGTCTCACATTTGGAGGTGCCCATCTGCTGCTCAGCCAATCCAGAGGCACCATCTCTCATGTGCACACAAAGTTGCAGAGGCGTGTCAGCCAAGGCATCCCCCCCCAGAACCTTGAAGAACTCCGGGCGGATCTCATCCTTCCTCGGAGCCGAGTCCCCGGGGTGTTTTTTAACCACCTTGTTGACCTCAACCCCCCGGAGAGAGGAGAGCGAGACCCAAGACTCTGCTTTCCCATGGGAAGGTGGAACCGAGGCGGTCTTTGACGTCCCCTCCCCATCGACTCGCAACATCCCGAGTCCCGGCCAGCAGTGCCGAGTGTTAAGAATGCGCAGCTTCCCCCGTCCTGATGTCAGACGGTGGACCAGAATTTCCTCAACGCCGCTCCCCATGGCCTCACCGAACTCCCACGCTTAGGTGACCACCAGAGCTACGGTCCGCTCGGCCAGCCGGTAAACCCGTCAGCTGCCTCCAGAGTCCCCCAGAATGTCAAAAAAAGCCCGAAACGACTCCTCCTTCAGATTGCCGGCATCCTGCGTGGCTGGTGTCCACCAACGTGTTTGGGGACTGCCACCAAATGTGATTTTTGGTGAGATTCTGCCAGACGTGCGCTCCGTCAATGACTCATTTGACAAGAAGATTGTCCCCAACTCCCTTTGCCGCCCCTTCTACCTGACTCTTCTGCGTGCTGGTGGGCCGTTCAATGACTCATTTGACAAGAAGATTGCCCCCAACTCCTTTTGCCGCCCTTCTACCTGACTCTTCTGCGTGCTGGTGGGCCGCAGATGTCGG
>NW_017804912.1:355314-377145 GCF_001891065.2 Hippocampus comes
TTCGTAAATTGTGTGTGAGGGGAACAATGTGAACAAAAACAAATGGTGACTGAGAAGGAACTGACAATATTTGTATTCTACACCGTTAACAAACAATTTCGATGAACGGTGGATGGTGACAGCCTCTCATCAGCCGGTATGCAAACGGTTCTCGGCTGACGATGATAAAGTACTTTGGATGTCAGGACTTTTCTTACCAGATGATTCCTCCGTAGAAGAGAGAGAAGATGAAGTAGAAGGCAATTGAGCCCCACGTCACAAAATGGTTCATCCATGTCCAGAAGTGAGTCTCCAATGCCAGCTGTTACGAGTTCAAGCAGACGGGGCGATAAAGGTGTGAAACGTTCATATCGACGGGTTACAAAACAAACAATGCTTTGAGGATTTGCCCCCCCAAGCCAAAGCGCACGTACGCATGCGCAAAATACCACTTGAATCGAAGAGCAAACATTTTTGAAGCGTTTACCTTTAACGTGACAGTGATGACCATGACCGTAAAGACCAACGTCCCAAAAGTCCAATTGCCAAACATCTGTCGGTGTGACATAAAAATCGACAAACAAAATGAGTCCTTTTTATCTCCAGTTTACAAAATGTGATCATTATTTCCTGCTACAAAATAAATAAATGATTTGAGTTACGCAAATGCCCGTCTTATAGCTTTAACTCGTCGTCATTGCTCGGACCATGCAGCAGTTTCTCTTGAGGAAGAGATGTTGACCCAAAAGTTAATCAACTGCTTGCTGATCCATGTGGATACAGAGGCTATCTAAATGTCGAGTAAATGCAGCTTTTCTGTGATTTGTTCATCCCTTTTCTAATCCGCTCTACCCTCACAAGGGATGGGGGCTAGCCGGAGCCTATCCGAGCCGCCTTTGGGCCAGTAGGCAGGGGACACCCTGAACTGGTTGCCCGCCAATCGCAGGGCGCACACAGACCAACAACCATCGGCGCTCACAATCACACCGAGGGACAATTTCGAGTGTTCCATTAACCTGCCGCGCATGTTTTTGGAATGTGGGAGGAAAGCGGAGTACCCGGAGAAAAGCCACGCGGGCACGGAGGAGAACATGCAAACTCCACACGGGGAGGCCGGAATCGAACCCACGACCTCTGCACTTGGAGGCTGACGTGCTAACCCGTCGCCCAACGGGCCGCCCGTGGGTTCAGTGACAGTTGGCTCAAATAATTTGCAGTGTCTGGAAACCAAATGATCACCTGTTTAAAAAACAAAACAAAACTGGGTCGTCCCTAATTGAGCGCCGCCCGCCACGCAGAAAGCTTTCAAATTGTAGAGCCGATGCTTACCAGCTGCCTGTTAGCTCGCAAGATCTGAAAACATGCACGGCATGAAGGCAGGAGTCGATGAAAGATGGCAAGAGAAGATAAGTGAGAAAAGTCAGCAACAGTTAGGATGACACAAATTGCAAACCGAGGCAAGATGAAATGTCCAAAAACCAGAGACGGGTTATAAAACTCAAAACTAATTCAATATCAAGATGGCATGCGCGGAAACGCTATGCCATTAGGGAGCACGACACATCGAGAGGTCGGGAGGAGCGGGTGAGCGCAGAGGATCATGCCAAGCGGGTTTGCACAACATCAACATTGCATGCGCTCTAATTGACCCCCAGAGACGGATTATAAAACTCAAAACTAATTCAATATCGGGATGGCATGCGCGGAAACGCTATGCCATTAGGGAGCACGACACATCGAGAGGTCGGGAGGAGCGGGTGAGCGCAGAGGATCATGCCAAGCGGGTTTGCACAACATCAACATTGCATGCGCTCTAATTGACCCTCGGGAGGGAGGAGAAGCAACACCCGGAGGAAAAAGCTCAGCGCATTCGTGCCGGGTGGGAGTTCGGGGTTTCTACTTTTGAGATCTGACAAAAAAACGAGCCAAAAAAAAAAAGTTTCACGAGCACGCACCTGCCCGTTGCCCATCAGCGTGGTGTCTTCGCCCATCAGTGTGTAGGAGCCAAAGAAAAAGACAAAAGCGTGACAGAAGCCCAAGGCCGTCCAGTAGAGGAACGTCCGGAAAGATAACAGAGCGTTCCTGCTGATGTCTCTGAAAGAAAACATGGGACAGGGAACGGATTTTCAACTCTTCTATAAATCGAGCTCTGTGGATCGGTGCGCTGTGGGGTGGGGGGTGGAGGGGGTCCCCTGTGGAGTACCTGTACAGAACCGGTTTAGTCTGCAGGACGTGTGGATGAACAAGCTGTTCAAACAGACTGTACACCAGGATGGGCAGTGAGGTAAAGCAGATGTTGTACAGTGTCAGATAAACACTGTCATACAGAGTCTGGAACACAGTCAGCAACGGCAGGTCAACATATGACTCAGCTTTCGCGTCGCGCCTTTTCTATCGATTCAAAATCATTCGGGCGCATTCTCAACAGCTTGCTCGCGTGTCAAACTGGGGGGGGGGAATTTTTCGAGACAAATGAGTGAATGCGGACAAGCCCCCTCCCCCCGTCCCTTTCTTATTTTGTGAGGCGCGTTTGAGAATGTTTATTGTGCTGACCCCGGCTTTCGCGTCGCACCTTTTCTATCGATTCAAAATCATTTGGGCGCATTATCAACAGCTTGCTCGCGTGTCAAACTGGGGGGGGATTTTTCTGAGATAAACGAGTGAATGCGGACAAGCCCCCTCCGCCCGCCCCTTTCTTATTTTGAGGCGCGTTTGAGAATGTTTATTGTGCTGACCCCAAAAGTCAAAATCCAAAACAGAACAGCCGCACTTTTTGAAGGCACCCTGACAAAAATAAACTTCAAGTTGTTGCGAACTTCAGGTCTTGCGCAACAGAGAAATGAAAAAAATAAACATGCAGTCAACAACAATCAAGGGCACAAAAAAAAACAACAACAACTTACTTGCTGTGAAAACAGGCAGAAGAACTGGTATAAAAACTGGGGTGTGATAAAACACACATTCTGCAAAAGAAAGAAGTGCAACGTTGCATTCAATCGACTGAAAAAACTTTTTGGGGGGCGATGATAAGCGGCCTGCGAAGCGCCAAAAGGAACACTTTGGACTCACCGTACCTTATAGAAAAAGTATTGCACAAGTGTGGCGATTCGAATGTAGTAGAAGTGACCGTGGACCAGCAGTAGTTTTGCCAGAAATCGAAATCTGGCAATTGCATAGTCGCTGTTTCTCACGGCCTGCCGACCTTCCTTTCCCATAATGCCTGCGGCGACAGAAAGAGCCGTCAGGGCGCCGCTTCCCACACCGGGAAAGGCCAAGAGTTGAAAAAGGCGGGACGACCCCTTTTTTGCACTGGATCTTAAACAGTTGACATTTCATTGTTCAATTCTTTCCTTATGAAGGGTTTCTCCTAACTTTTTTTTTTTAATATCAATTAAGTGGATAAAACAAAAATATTGAATACTAAAAAAAAAAAATAAAAAGCAAGAACGTGTTGATTTACTGAAAGCAGCAGCAAATACAAAAAAAAAAATCAAACAAACAATGATCCTCAGAGTTCAAAATAACAATCATAATGTCGCTACCTTGGCCTTCTGCAGCGGGGCCATGCGGCAGCAGAGCACCGCCGAACAGTTTTTGCAAACTTCCATAAAGAGCTTTTCATGTTCCCTCAAAGCCAAAGATAAACTGGCTCCATCCACCACCAGTCCGTGCTGGATGACGTGGTCCTCTTTGATCCTAGGAACCAACGTTAGCAAAGCGCAAACAAGCAGTTGGGAGTCCAAATTAGTCACCCTGCGCATCATCCCCCGTTGACCAGAATTTTAAACGGTAAAGACGCGCGTTTCGTGGAAGGAGCAGAAGACAAAAGTCACCTTCGAGCCAGCCTGCGGAGCTGCTCGGCGCACTCGTTGTCCGAGCGTTGCTGCAGCAGCTCCAGGATGTTCATGGTTCGGTGGAAGTGACCACAGGAGAGGCTGACGCTGACCGCCGTCTCGTGTTTGTCGCCGGTCAGCACCCACACTTTGATTCCCGCTAGGCGCAGGGACTCGATGGTCTCCTGAACTTTGTCTTGGAGCCTGGCAACACAAGATCACAAGAATGACTTTCAGTTCGGAAATGCACAGAATGGTTTGACAATCGGTTGAGCTCGGGGGCGGGGCCAAGTCCGGTCCTCGAGAGCCGCTCCCGGTTTTTACAGGAAAAAAAACAAAAAAACAAAACAAAACCCTCATTGTCACCTCCACTCCAAAAAAAAAAAAAAAAGGGTCAACAGCGGTCACTGTGAATGTTGTGCCATGACATGACAAGGCAATCGCATCCGATATGAGACACTTTGAGATGCGTCAATTTGTTAAGTTGATAAGAAATCCGTACTTGTCTTCCACCCCCGTCGCTCCGAGGACTTGCAGGTTTTTCTCAACGTAGCCAAAGGCCTGCTGTAGTCTCTCTTCCCTCTGCTGCAGCGCAGTACGGGCGCTGTTCAAATGCCTGTCCACCTCAATATACTCCTGTGGACTGAAGTGGCGGCATGCGACCACCAGGGTCCGTAACCCTCTCTGCAGCGGGGATGGGAAAAGGAAAGAAAAATTGGGAGGGGCGAATACACTTGTGACAAGGTTGCTTTTATTTCATTGCTTGTGCCGAGTGCGGCGTAGCCATTGTTCACTGCCTTTTGTATCGATGTGACAATTGTCACAAGAAACATCGCATAACTCACCAAGGCAAACTCATCGACGTGAATTCTCGTCTTTTCGATCTCACCGCTAGTGGCGAAAGGAAGAACGGCCGACTCTGCTCCCTTGGTGAACAGCACTTTGCCACCTCCAGGTTGAATCAAAGCAAAAAAGGGTAGGCAGGCATCCATCAACTCAACATTCCACAGAAAATGAAGAGATTACGCTTCACAATCCTCATCCGTATGTTAAAATATCGAAGAAAAAAAATAATCGACATTTCCTCAACTGCCATCGATTACTTGGAAAATATCTTGACTTTTGTTTCTCAGCATAGGCGTCATTTCAACAATAGAAAAACTGCCGGTACCTGAAGGGCTCTCGAGTATGACACTCATCCGTCTGCGGTTGGCATCAAACTCTAACACATGGAGCAGTTTATATCTGAAAACGTAAGAAGAAGAAGAAGAAGAATGACCACTCATTTTAATTTGCAGCCGTTAGGCAGGGCAGGAAAAAGTACAACACAACTTCAAAAAAGTGTCCACCCCTTCAACTTAAATGTGCACGACTACCCCGGCTGAAATGGGGGGAAAAACGTGTCCTTTGCTTCCCACTTCGCAATTATCTGCCACTTTATTTTCATTGATTTGTTATTTAAAGCACCTCATCGGCGGGCACGTCCAACCAACATTCTGAATGAATCGGGTCACGAAACGTTGTGACAACCTACTTCTCTGCTTTGCCGAACGTTTTGATTTCCATTGTGTCGCCTCTGATCCCGGAAAAGGTCACACCGATTCTAAGGATGCAAAACAAGCAAACGGCGTCTGTTAGAAATTGTGTGGAGTGGCAACCCAAGATTTAATTTTACCTCTTCGCTGCCTCCACTAAAGCTTTCTCATCTGGTGAAGCAGCGTAATATTCCATTTCATTGGAGGAAAATCCGTTGACGTGGGAGAATGGATCTCCTGCGCCAGAGAGGCAGTCTGGCTGGTCGTAGCTGATCTGGACTGTGTGACACAATGACACCGCTTTGAGAAATAACAATTCCTCTCCATCCTAAGGGTGGGGGCGGGGAGGGAAAAAAAAAAAAGAACGTGTATGTTTGGATTTGAAATTCAAGACACGTATGCCCTTTGTAGAGTCGATCTTACCAAGTTTGCCATCGAGCCATCTGGCGAATCGTCAGTTCGACCCTCTGGCACAAGTTTGCCATTCACTTCCCGATACTTGATCCCATTGATGGAACATTCCCGGAATTGCATTTCATTTTCTGTTAAGGTGCCCGTTTTATCGGTAAACACATATTCCACCTGTCAAAGACAAAACACAGACCTTCTGTGTGGCAAAAAAAAAAAAAAAAAAAAAAAAAGTCCGACATATAAGATTCCACAGTTAAGCAAGTAAACTGACATATCTACAACACAAAATGAAAGACACCGTTTGTGCTTGCAGAAACATATTTTAGCTTTGGCTAATTCACTTCTGAATTATATTTAGCCTTTATTTACAATTACATACATTTAGTCAGTCTGTTTCATACCTGGCCGAGTTCTTCATTGAGGTCTGAGGTGTTGACCTGAGCTTTCTGGTCACTCTCCTCATGGTACAGGTCTAAATCCCAGCCTATGAAAAAGGAACCAAGGAACTTCTGCATCTCCACAGTAACATAGAGTGAGATGGGAATGATGAAATTGTAGAGAACCAGGAATGCCAAGAAGTCTGAGATGAATTTCAAAATCTGTAGGACGTAAATGGGGACAACTTGTGTTCCATTGAGTGGGAAAAAAAAGAAGGCAGTCAGCGGTTAAGAGCGCAAGAATTCGAATGAATGGTTGTAAGCATTCGATTTATTCAATGATGGTACAAGTCTGACTTGCACTGGAACAACAAAATAAAATGACATTAATTTGATGATTTCGTGGAATAAATATGCACGCTACAAATGAAATGCACGCATATGCATAATCTTCAGAGCTCATCGAAAACAATCACACAGCGCACACATCCGAAAATCTGATCTTAAGTGAACGCGGCAGGCAAAAAAGGTTATTCATGCTTTAAAATAAATAAATAAATAAATAAATGAATAAAATTAAAAAGTGAGAGAGAATACGGCAAATATATCCCATTCGATGTCATATTTGTAGCGAGCGCGTCATCTGCACCAACTGACAAAAGGACATTTGGACAATTTACCGGGCTGCTGTTTTTCTCTTGATCGGTCTTTTGGTTGTAGAAGGGCTCGTCCCATTTGTCCTCAGCCTGCCAGGCATATTTCAGAATGGTACTGAGGACAGCCTCGACCAGCAGGATGACCAGGTAGATGATTAGGAAGGTATTCATTGATCTGATATGGGAAAATGTATTTAACAACACGTACCTGACGAATATTTCTCTAGGATAACACGCATTTTTCTCCCCTTGAAAAAATAAATCATTCAAAATCGAGGGGGAGTATAAGACACAAGTACACATGGAATGACCGATTTTTGTCACATTGTATGGACATTTACCAGTTCCTAGGCATTGTGGAAAAGGTCTACTTTCATTCCAATACGCTATTTAATATCCCATATTCCCGATCAATATATAACGGAGATGCACCGAAATGGAATGGGGCTAATTCGACAACAAAAATGCTCACTTCTCCACTGCAGAGCGTTTCTGAGACTTGCATTTATAGTTGAGGGCCATTTTGGACTCCATCCCCGTATAAACTGCAACACCTACAGTAAAACACACCAGAGATTAAATGTATTACGTAAGGACAATGTGAGATTGCTCGTGAAGCTAATACTGAGTGTGCTTAAATGCCAGAAAGTGTATTCAGTGACTTAACAGTGTTTGTGTGAAGTATTAGCGCACACGTGTTGGCCCACGCGCGAAGCTACGTCCGTTTGTGCTAGCATGCTATTCAGGCTAATATGCCAGCTAATACGATTGATGGGTTTCATAAGAAGGTGGTTTGTCGATGTTAAATAATTGAAGGACTGAAAGCAGTTGTCAGGGTGTGGGTATTTCATGATCCTCTTCGTTTTTTAATGATTTGCTGCCGTCGGCTAGCATCTACATGTAAGAACCTCCATTTTGGGGGCGTCAATTACGAACTGATTTTTGGCTATGTGCAGCGGGGCTCTCTTTCCCCCCTTCAAATAGCAAGGGTACACTGTCAATAATTTAGTTCAGAGCAGCAATCTATCCGTATCAAATCTCGAAGACAGAGCTGTGAGTTTTAAACGGTCTCTCTCTTGAACTCGCTGTCAAACATCGCACTGAGCGAGGCCTTTGACTCACCGAATATCTCTTTGGTATTTTTCAACCTGGCCCCTCGTAGCAGCAAGTTTTCTGGACCTAGTGGTCTGACATACAGCGGAAGCAACGTCCCACAGTGTTAATGAACAAAAAGATGGACGTGTATACATGTTGTTGTCATTAGGAAATAAATATTCATGTGAAAATTGTATTTAAAAAAAAAAATCCTGACCAGTCAGACGAAAATGAATGAAAATCTCACCTGACAACGTCCTCCCCGTGGTGAGTCACTGTTATTCGACCAACAAACCTGCGAAGGATAATGCCTTTTAGCAAGGGTTGACTAAGATTTGGGACAGAATCGTTTTGTGTGTTCAATTACCTGTAGAGGTCAGCTTCCGGTTGCTGACACTCGACGACAGCCTGCAAGGTCTCCAGTTGGGACACCGACTGACAGACGGCCGTCTCTGCTACCGAGAAGTGCGTCTGCAAACATGGGCACACAAAAGCTGGTTCAAGTTGAGAATATTTTCGGAAAGGCGAGCCAACGTATGATTCAAGTTCAAGTTAAGGAACAATGTTTACAAATCATTTAGAAATTTGTCAAAGAATAGGCGAACAACAACAACCTTCAGTTCATTTTTTTTTTTTTTTTAAATCGGAATTTTTCATGAGGCGATGACACACACACAAATAAATAGGAGACATTTTTAAGTACAAGGATGGGATGATGCTTTTTTTTTTTTTGGTCAACTATAGCGCTTCTTCCAGGGGTTCGAAATTCCAGCCTGCGGGGTTCAAAATTGTGCTCTAAAGTCAGGGATGCAGTACGTGGAATTTGAGGGTTCGTGTAATTTCTCGCAAATATTTTTTTTTCTCTCTCTCAAAAAAAAAAAAAAAAATCATCCAAAATTGTGGGGAGAGTAATATACAAGGGTGCAAACGAAACGATGAAAATTTGTCAAAAATGTATCTGGTAGATGTTTACCAGAATGGAGGCCTTGTTTTTACAAGAACCCAAAAAAAGGTCACCTTTATGCAATAGCCACACTTTGGGACAACGGAGAATACGGAACGCAACCACAATCAACAGCCGACAGCCCGTTCATCATTTTCTCACACAATCCCACTTCCCCGCAAGGCAGCGGCGTCTTCACACACACCTTGAGATTCGTCTCTCCATCGAGGCTGGCAGTGGTAATGTGACAGGTGCCCTCCGAACGGTCTGATGACAGCAACACCAGATCGGCCGGAAAGGTCTCATCTTTAGCGACGCGTACGATGTCCCCCACCTGCGCAAACAGCCCAGAAAGCACACATTGGGACCTGCGTGTATGGACGCTGTACTCCGAGTGCACGCGTTAGATCAGGGGTGTCCAACTGATGGCTCGGGGGGCATTTGTGGCTCGCCACCCATTTCTCAGTGGCCCGCGACATGACAAAATAATATATATAATACTAAAAAAATTAAATTTGACACGGGCCACATGATTTCGACAAGAATTCCTGGGCTGTTTACAATGCTCCTTGCCAACATTTTCGGAGGTGACCGTTTCCCTTTTATACCCGGATGTTCTTGGATCTTGTCTGGACCAGGCTTCCACTGCGGACAACAAACACAGGGGCGCCGTTCACCTCGTTGTCGGCCTTGTGTCTCAGCCAGTCCTCGTAGCCCTGTCAAGGCATCAAATCAGATTTTGCAACAGATCCAAGCGGCGCTAATGAAAGACGGTTTGGATACTGACAAACGCGACACCGATCATGAAAGCGTTTTGCAACAGAATAATTCCAGCTAGCTAGCGCACATACGACAACAAGCGCACTGTGTTGAGTTGTTACAGTCGCTCTGCGTTTTCGACGCGGCAAAAGGGAAGCCACGAGGCAGAAGTTGTCACCTGTTTGATGGCCGTTACTGTGATGACAAAGAAAAGGGGCAGACCGCTCGTGACGGGGGAAGTCGGTGTGTCAATCATTAACTGGAAAGACAAAGAGAGTAAACATGCTCAAAAAATTTATTCATTTTCCTGACTGGTGCAGTAAAACTAGACTAACTGCCTTGCATTTGGAATTTGCATTTGTCATTGCAAAGAGGGTCGAGGAGATGTGAAAAAAATGACTTTAAATAAAAGAGGAACGTGCTGCACGCTGACATCAACCATCAACAAGACAAATGCGTCGTTTTGAATCCTTTCTTGGCCATAATCCAAATTATTTTGGAAAAGGGCCTGTTTCTGAGTCATCGGTGAAGCGGCCATTCTTTTTTTGCCCAATAAACAAATGTACATCTCTACTGTTCATAGATATACGGTCCACACATTCATCAATAGATAAATACACACAAACGACCTTGATGGTGTCACAATATCAATGCCATGTTTCTGTGTTATGTCATCTCTGTTTCAAGATAAATAATGGCCACAAAAAGACACATGTAATTTCTCGCAAATATTTTTTTTTCTCTCTCTCAAAAAAAAAAAAAAAAAATCATCCAAAATTGTGGGGAGAGTAATATACAAGGGTGCAAACGAAACGATGAAAATTTGTCAAAAATGTATCTGGTAGATGTTTACCAGAATGGAGGCCTTGTTTTTACAAGAACCCAAAAAAAGGTCACCTTTATGCAATAGCCACACTTTGGGACAACGGAGAATACGGAACGCAACCACAATCAACAGCCGACAGCCCGTTCATCATTTTCTCACACAATCCCACTTCCCCGCAAGGCAGCGGCGTCTTCACACACACCTTGAGATTCGTCTCTCCATCGAGGCTGGCAGTGGTAATGTGACAGGTGCCCTCCGAACGGTCTGATGACAGCAACACCAGATCGGCCGGAAAGGTCTCATCTTTAGCGACGCGTACGATGTCCCCCACCTGCGCAAACAGCCCAGAAAGCACACATTGGGACCTGCGTGTATGGACGCTGTACTCCGAGTGCACGCGTTAGATCAGGGGTGTCCAACTGATGGCTCGGGGGGCATTTGTGGCTCGCCACCCATTTCTCAGTGGCCCGCGACATGACAAAATAATATATATAATACTAAAAAAATTAAATTTGACACGGGCCACATGATTTCGACAAGAATTCCTGGGCTGTTTACAATGCTCCTTGCCAACATTTTCGGAGGTGACCGTTTCCCTTTTATACCCGGATGTTCTTGGATCTTGTCTGGACCAGGCTTCCACTGCGGACAACAAACACAGGGGCGCCGTTCACCTCGTTGTCGGCCTTGTGTCTCAGCCAGTCCTCGTAGCCCTGTCAAGGCATCAAATCAGATTTTGCAACAGATCCAAGCGGCGCTAATGAAAGATGGTTTGGATACTGACAAACGCGACACCGATCATGAAAGCGTTTTGCAACAGAATAATTCCAGCTAGCTAGCGCACATACGACAACAAGCGCACTGTGTTGAGTTGTTACAGTCGCTCTGCGTTTTCGACGCGGCAAAAGGGAAGCCACGAGGCAGAAGTTGTCACCTGTTTGATGGCCGTTACTGTGATGACAAAGAAAAGGGGCAGACCGCTCGTGACGGGGGAAGTCGGTGTGTCAATCATTAACTGGAAAGACAAAGAGAGTAAACATGCTCAAAAAATTTATTCATTTTCCTGACTGGTGCAGTAAAACTAGACTAACTGCCTTGCATTTGGAATTTGCATTTGTCATTGCAAAGAGGGTCGAGGAGATGTGAAAAAAATGACTTTAAATAAAAGAGGAACGTGCTGCACGCTGACATCAACCATCAACAAGACAAATGCGTCGTTTTGAATCCTTTCTTGGCCATAATCCAAATTATTTTGGAAAAGGGCCTGTTTCTGAGTCATCGGTGAAGCGGCCATTCTTTTTTTGCCCAATAAACAAATGTACATCTCTACTGTTCATAGATATACGGTCCACACATTCATCAATAGATAAATACACACAAACGACCTTGATGGTGTCACAATATCAATGCCATGTTTCTGTGTTATGTCATCTCTGTTTCAAGATAAATAATGGCCACAAAAAGACACATCTGAACCCTGCGTGAATTCAAGGCAGATAAAAAAAAAAACATTGCATCCGTGATCCGATGTCAATTGGCCTCGGGCTGAAAAGCATCGGCGTGGATCGAGTTATCCGTCCCTGCCCATTTAAAAAAAAAAAAAAAAAAAAGAAATTGGAAGATTTGTCTTTCCACAATGTCAAGATACAAAGGGGGCCTTTTTTACTCCGTGCGGCAAATATGACCTAAGCTTCACTGACAAGTCGAGTGGGTGAAAATAGCCTTTTAGAAAGAGTCGAGTCCATTGCTGGGGCTTCACAACGTAACTGAGGAGCGCTCTGACAACTTGTGAACCAAATCTCACTCGAGCCGGCGGACTGATGCTGAGTGATGTGGTCATGCTTAAGGACACTTGTAAAGCTCCATTTTTTACTTATTGTGAGGGTGCAGCATTTTTTTTTGGGGGGGGGGGGTTGCAATTACTTCTACCCCCCATGGATATCAAATTGTTCCGTCACTTGTTGCTTGCCAGAGTTCATGGGACAAAATATTTTTTAAAATATGTATTATCATGAATGTGCGCGCGTTTACCTGTACGAGGAAGATGATGAGAAAGTAAAAGTTGGCTATCCTTCTGAACTGCTCGAACAGATTCTTTGGGACAAAATTCCAAATGGTGTACTGCAATAG
Organism: Hippocampus comes; assembly: GCF_001891065.2. Taxonomy (NCBI): domain Eukaryota; kingdom Metazoa; phylum Chordata; class Actinopteri; order Syngnathiformes; family Syngnathidae; genus Hippocampus; species Hippocampus comes. Next base: position 367,859 of record NW_017804912.1, read on the forward strand.
AAAGAGACAAATACTTAGCGGTGCACCACTGAACACGAAACACAAGGCAAAGTATAAGGAAAGGACTTCCCTCTCTTTTGGCACTCAGAAGTCACATTCAGGTAAAACAATAACGTCAGGAAAATGATTAGCCCGCTAACAAGTTCAAGTCAACCTAAGATGGCTGCTAAACTCTAATGCATGCGATCAGTCTGCCGCCTCATCATCTCCGGAACATTTTCACCCTCCCCAGAACAGATGGTGAAGCGCCCGCGAGAAAAGAGGACCAAATTTGGCATCTCTCGTTATCAGCGACCGATTCTAACGTCTATGTAGACACGAGGCCAGAATTGGGACAACGACAAGAGAGCGGCCATCGGACTGTTACGATTTAAGCAATCGTACCTTTGATGATATGATTCGGTTGTCGGCAAAACGTTGAGGTATGTAGTGACCGTGCTGCGGGAAGCGGTTTGCGACATAAACCGTCCTGGTGTCGCTTTGGTGGGGCGGGTCAAAGCCCTGCAGGTGGAAGGGGTAGAAGGAGAATGGAGAGCAGAGGAAAGATGAACCCAAAAACTTGTAAAAAGACATGGACGAGAACATTCCTGAATCACAGTTGTCATCGCATAGTTTCCTGAGGACCGCATCGATTCCAATCCAGTTACTTGGAATGGTATCAAAGAGCGGCGCTCGATCAAACAAGAGGCACGAGACGGGGTCCAGAGTGGGATGACTTTTCACAGATCATTTTAATCATGTACACCATTGTGTCTCTATTATGCATGCTTAATCATGTGTGTGTGTGTGTGTGTGTGTGTGTGTGTGTGTGTGTATCAGGTCTCACCGACACTTTTTACAAATCGGACCAATAAGTGTTTTTAGTTTTTTTGGGGTTGTTGTTTTTGACCCAGGTTCACAAACCATACATGGCATACTGTACTTGGCACGGATATCTTGAACTGGAAAAGACACAAAAAAAAAAAAACAAATAGCCCAACAGCCGTAGTTTGGACACCCCTGATGTACACATTCACACGCACATGTTAAATCCTTCCAAAGGTGTGGCTTGAAAAAGATGTAAAGATCAGAAAACATTCAATATTCTCTTTTTTTAACTGGAAAAATTGTCTGAAAAAAAAAACTGAAAAAAAAAATTAACGACACAGAAGTTTTCTTCGTCTTAAATAATACAGTATAAAGATTTTAAACATGACAATCAGTGACACTTCTGGTCTTGTATGATGAATATTCAGGGCAAGTCGTGGCTCATGTGGCCCGGTGGAGCCGCCGCTGTCAAAGGCGCAACATTGCTCATATGTGGCTTCATAACACTGCTTTTCAGCCGAGCCGTTTGTTATCTTTGCCACGGATGTTGTTTCAGCCTGTTAAGTATGTCGATTTTTTTTTTTTTTTGCTGAGAGGTCAAATTAGGTTGGAAACGGTGACCCCTTCCCAAGCAAAACAGTCTGTCACTGGTCACAAACTAACGTACGGCACTGAAAGTGAAGAGTCGACATCGACCAGGTTTGACAGAAATAGGAAACTGCAATCGAGCCATTATTTCAAACGTCAGGTGCCGGGAAGTGAGAAGTGCAAACGGAAAAACCACATCTGGTGAAATGACTGCTGAGTCACTCTTGAACAGAGCTACGAGGACTACAGTTCTGCATCAAGAGCCATCAATATGATGGGACAAGTCCAACGACGCTCAATACCAAGTTACGAAATGTTTAATATTTGCTAATAAGTGCCATTTTAACTAGAGCCTGAGTCTGTTATACTTACATTTAGTTTCTTGTTCTACAACTTAATGCCAGTGTTTCATATTCTTGAGAATCAGATGTTATTTGCTCCCGTTACGATGGCTTATCATAGTTTCAGGAGCATAAAAAAAACAACAACGATATAATCATTCATCGTGATAGTTTCTGTGAAAATATATCAACCCTAAAAATGGGTTACGGGGACAGGCCTTTGCCCATCAGATATCGAGTGGAAATAGCTGTGGATGATAAGAACGATTGACTTCTTGAATGTTAAGGACGGAAGTGTTCAAAAGTCCTCGCTAACCGTCTAACTCGGAGCACCTTTAGCACCAGCAGCTTTGAGTAAATTCGCAGTCTTGTGATTCAAATTAATTATTTTATTATGACCACGTTTTAGTAAATCATTCACCAGTCAATAGTTACTTTAAAAAGACAGGTACCCATTTATTTAGAACAAAATAAATACATGTATAAACACGACAAAACTGCAGCGTTGAATGTGATGCAGCGGTTAATTTAGGTGCGTCCAACTTTTGCGCTGTTACGACAAAGAAAAAAAAAAATACATGTAGTTAGCCAGTACGAAAATTTAGTCTCGAGCCCGGTTTATTATTGTACGAGGAAAAATTCGTGTTTTGAGCGTACACCGTTGAGAACAAAGCTCATGAGAGAAGTCGAATGTTCTTTGCTTTCCATGAATGCGCAACGTCACAAATAAAATCTTCGTTAAAAAAAAGACAGTTGGAAAGTAGTATATGTTAAGTATGGAAATGATGCGTTCACCCGAGCAGTCAAAGCCCGCAAATATGTAGCAAGTCATAGCACAAAACCACAGAAGAGACAAGAATTGTAACGCTACGAGTCAAACTAAGCGGTAATTATTCAACATGAAAGAGGAGGATGATCTGGGTCGCCGCGTCATCAAAACTAACTGTTGTTTCTTCTTGGCACAAGGGCGAATCGTACAAAACGGCAACGGACCCAAACCAACTTCAAACTGACTTCGCACAAGTTGAGCAAATGAACCAGCCGGTCTGCCAGTGCGTCTCAACTTAATGCCAGTCGGAAGTCAACTCAACGCTAACACCCGACTGTCTATTTGACTGCATTGTCTTCTCGTTTTCACCAATTTGACGTTTGCTAGCTGGCTGGATTATTTTGGATCGACGTTTTTTTTTTTGGACACATCATCCACAAGAGCTATCTGGCAAGGCTAGCTAAGCAAATTGCCCAACTAAAGTTCGTCCACATTTTTTGTTGGCTACCGTCACCCGTCATTCAAGTGACAAATCTCAAATGCACTTTGCAGTGAACACCCTGAGAACGTTGCAGAAAAGAACTCTTACCAGCTGCTGTCGTATCCATCGGAGCATCCTTGCGAAAAAAAAAAGACGTCCCGAGTAGCCGCAACAGCCGCTAGCCAGCACTAGCAACTAGCTACTCCGCGGCGAAAAGCGTCCCACAACATCAACGTTTCCCCCCCAAAAGGCAACTCCTCCTCGCGATCGCATTACGCGACACATTCACACTGCGTCGTGGTGCAAAATATACAAGCGGCTCGTCCCATTTTGCGCTGAGATTCGGCCAAAATGCTCCGCCGTAAAAGAGCCAGAGACGACTGAGCACACGAAGTCCCAGCAAAGCTACGCTACATCTCTTCTGTGGGCTTGTCTTCTACAGTAGCGCGCTGCGCGGCTGCTGTTTCGTTTCCACTTGCAGCTCCAGCGCCGCTCTGCGCCGTCTAAGGCACTCCAGGCAGCCTTGCAGCGACCCCTGTCGGTCGACAGAAAAAAAAAACTCCCTGACTGGACGTGCAGAGGGCCCGAGGAAATTGTGACTGTCGGGTAGCGTTTCCTCAGAGTTTCTTCATTTGTCTGTGGTTTTAAAATTGCGAGTGTGTGTGTACGCACGTGTGGAAGATATTATTTCATTGATTTTACGTAAAGCATTTTGAGCTGCTTTGTTGTATGAAAAATGCTCTGCAAAAAGAAAAGTTGAAAGTTAATTCATTGATTGAAACCGTTTTCGTCAGTAAGGCCCCTCCGGGAGGGGGGATATCTGGGTGGCGTCTTCCAATCTGTTGCATCGTTGTCGTTAATTCTCCTTGTTCGTGTGACGCCATGTTGCTGCTTTTCCATAGTTTATCTGGCCCTGCCTGAAAAGTTATATAAGAATAACAATAAGAAAACCTTTATTTGTCCCACGATGGAGAAATTCCCAATTTACAGCAGCAAAGTTATGAAAGGAAGAACAAAAAGTATCGGAGCTGCTGCAAAGGCTCTTTCGCTCACTCTCGCGGCGCCATCTTGAAGTCATAATAACACAACAGCAAAATAATACAACACAGCACATAAGACACAGACAGTCATTCAATCTTAACCACTTTTGTGCATTCTCTTTGTTGTTTGATGCAGTTATAGATGAAAGAGGAGAGGATCAAAGTGTCCTTTCACCAGTGGATCAGGGACATCATGCTGAAAATGTGCACGCGTCTGCTACAAGCTAAGTTTTGAAAGCAAACAAGAAGCTTATAGAAAAGTCAAGACTACAATCGGTCATGATGGGATATGATTCGTGTGTTCTACATTTGAATCCGAATTTGACCGCGTTTTACCACAAATTTTGTGAAATTACATATTCCTTCTGCCTTACAAGCGGCGGTGTAAAACCTGCACAATTCACATATTTGCAAACGTGAGCTCCTGAGCTCAACCAAGTATCAGCTACATTCAATAGCCGCTGTTATTTTTCGTATTGTGTGTGTGTTTTTTTTCCTCTCCACTTTATGCCGAGTTGATGCAGAAGCAGCATCTTTACAGGCCAGATTGACTCCGCAAATCCTGTGCTTAATCCGCTATCTGTCTGTGTTGGGACGTGAGTCCTAAAATCAGCAGTTACTCGCACGTGACTGCCGTTTGCTAATCTCTGTTACGCTGATTTACATAACCCCGTAAAACCACGACGACTGCGACATCTGTGACTCTTGACAGGATAAAATGGACATCTATAGGACTATATTGACAAGCGTTTGAACTCTCCAACGGGGTCAATCATCTTACTTTGAATTTTTATCGTGGGGAAAATGTTGGAGAAGGCCCTTTTTTTTTTTTTTTTGTGCCCGGCAATAATGTGCTCTGTTGCACCGAGCAAGTTTCATCAATGGATGGACTGTGTTTGGCATGCATAGAAGAAGTGGACCGGTAAACACTTCAAGGATGAATTTGAACAGAGAATGAGAGTGCCTTCTCGTCCCATATGTGAAATAAGCAGTTATTTCATATTTCAAGAATAGGCTGATATTGTCGTGTGCTCACGTTGCAGTGACTGCTTGTTGAAATTCTGCTGTGTGCTTTTAAAGCACGTGCATGTCTGTCAGAGAAATGGATGGCAAGTTCCCAAGTCATGCCTGGCTGCATTCCCAGAGTTGTATTCCAAAACGATGCCGTCATTTTACAAGTGCTCGTTGAGGGCTGTCACCAAATGGAATTATTCATGACATTGTGTTGGAATAAAATAAAACCCTAGTTTTAAAAATGACAGAAAATTGCTTTGCAAAAAAAAAAAAAAAAAAAGATGAGTTGTTTGCTAATTCACACGCTAGGCAGCTGGGTGACTTATTTTGACCCATCAGATTGGGTTCAACATTGGATTTGGACGGGCTGCACAGTTGGTTGCCATTTTAACTTTGTTTTTGTGTACAAAAGTCGAAGTGAAATGAATGCAAGTCATCATTGGTGGTTGGATGACTCAGCGGGCAACACCTCAGACTGGATGCAGTGCGAGGCGTTCAAAGTTCCGCTCAGGGCGGACGGTCCAGCTACTCAAGATGGGTGGGTTGTCCGCTGGAAAAGCGTTGCCAAACATGTCATGTCAGAAAGTTTCTTCTTCTTCTTCTTCAAAAAAATGTTGCTCCTTAAATTAGCATTAATTTTTTGAGCTACAGGTACTTTGCTAACCTTGAAAAACCCGTTGCATTTAAAAAATATATATATATTGTGAATGCGAGTGTCCACGGCTGTGTGCATGTGCCCTCCGGCGACTTATCCGGGGTGTTCCCTGCTTCTTGCAAAAGGGTGAGACGCCAGGTCACCTGCAACTCTCTAATCACGACAAGCAGTCTCAAAAATGGCCGTATGATGGATGTCCGCTATGCACTCTTGGTCAGTGTGTACAGTATTGGACAGAGTTAATCCCTCAGGCCTGTTTAACCATGGCTGATCCTCTTTGTAAATACCCCAGCACTAAGTGGCTTTCAATCATTACCGCCAGCTACCCTGATTAGTATAAATAGGCTTAAGGGCAAGTTCTCCATCTCAATGTAGACTTCCCGTGCCTCCGTAATGGTCCGGCTTTTGGATTCCATTTTGTATGTGTGGATATTAATGTCTGGTTGCATTAGAATTCACATCTCTCTCTCTCTGGGGAACTGGGCTCCGCGGAGCAGAGCTGAAATAGTGCTCCGGCCTAAGAGCAATTTAGAAAATGAATGGAGTGGCTTCGAGACGAGATGGTGGGCCAAATGCCAATTGGTCATTAGCCTCAGTCTTGGGGGGGACGGCGGCCTCTTTGGTCTTTGTCTTGAAACGATCTTAAAATGATGTCCAATTTGTTTTGGCAATCGGTGTGCCTCCAGATGTGGGAAGGGATCGAAACGTCATATATGTATGGCAGCTGTCCCCAACCGCCAGTCCGCGGACCGTTACCGGTCCGCAGTGCGTTTGGTACCGGGCCGCACAGAAAGAACTTGCCTTAATTCCGTTTTATTTATTTCGGAATACGAAAGATGTTTTATTTTGAAAAATTACCGGATTCTCCATTGTCATCCGTCTGTGTCACACTTGACACACGTCAAGCCACGCTTCTCCTTCACGTGACCGATTACGCTAAAAACAAAACGCCTGAGCTCGCAAAATGAGGACAAACAACTGCTGGAGATCGCAAATGAAGGCGGCCTTAAAAGTACGTTCGAGACAACTGGATTAAAGTTATGGCTGAATACTCTGAGATCGCCACAATAGCACTGTTGCTATTTCCGACATCCTACCTGTGAGGCCGGGGATTTCTGCAGCAACGGCAACTAAAAGAAAATTACGAAGTAGACTGGACAAAAACCACACACTTGAGGTGTCATTGTCTCCGATTACCCCGAGATGGGACCGTCTAGTTGCAGAAAATCAAGCTCGGGGCTGTGGTGAGTTGTCATTTTCATGCACTTTGAAGTGTTTTGCGGCCAGATTAGACGCTCCTTGTGTTTATTATTATATTTCGAAAACACCACAGTTTTCATGCAGCTCATACCATATTATTTTGTTATTATTATTTCCGCCACACCTTAAATGCCGGTCCCTGAAAATATTGTCTGACATAAACTGGTCCGTGGGGCAAAAAAGGTTGGGGACCCCTGATGTATGGTGTTAGTCTCCCTCTTGAGGTCATTTTGCGGAATTACACCTTGCGCGAGGGGGGGCGGGGGGCATGATGGCCTCTATTTTTTTGTCACCCAACTCCTTGACCTCAGTGCTGCAGTACACGATTTCTTCACCGGCTCCCGATACATTTTTGAGTTCTTTTGAAGATCCTAGGATTTGTTTTCAAATCTTGACGTGGCCTCCCCCCCACCTCTGAGGTCCTCCGCCCCTGAACGCTGCCCATCTTTAAAACTCGTCTTCAAACTCATTTTTTATTCTTTGGCTTTTGACTCAGCATGAGACTTGGTTGGACTGCTCCGCGTGCAGCATTTTGTATACAGCGCTGGTTGTTTTTTAAGTGCTCTCCAAATACGGCTGAGTTGAGAATGAGGTAAATATACTCAACATGGACGCATAGAAACAAATTGACACTTGCTCCCTCAAATGTTCTAAACTTGTCAAGAGAAACATTCCCGTGTTTCGCAAGTGTCGGCGTTTGAATATTTCAAAATGACCTTCAATCTTGTCCATGTAAGAGCCAGGAGGGATGTGTTTGTATCGAGTTACCATGGCAACTGCGAGTCTCACAACATGTGTCCGGGGGAATATCGTGTGCGTGTGTTTGCTGTTGCTATAGTAACACTGGGCCCACGTGACCTTGGCTTTTTTGGGGCCCCTCGATCCTCTCTGTGTCTCCTCAACTTGGGAGAGACAAGAAAGCAGCTGCTGTTGATTGGTGTGTCTCGATGTGTCCGGACACGCTCGAAACATGTTCGTCTTGGAGCAGATGGACATGTCGGTCCAAGGTTGAGCCGATGATGGCCCAAGTCGTTTTCCGCTGCTCAACATTTGGATTGGCGTGTGTGATCAAGTATCAAGTACAACTTTCCTGTCAAATGTGCAACATACAGCACAGATGAAATTTCCTCCCTCTGAAACAGACAACAAGAGGAGCCGCTGCGGGTGCCCGATACGAGAACCAAAGATGGGGCAAGGTCACACCTTTGCACGTGGAACTGCAAATATTTGTGCCACTGTTATCTGGAAAGCCTCCAGATGAACCCCTCCAAGTTTGCACAAATCCGAAGACGGACGGTCACGTTCTTTTTTCGTGCGGTTTTTCACAATAAAACCCAATGTGAGAAGAAACGATCGCCTATCAGAGCGTGGCGTCAAGTCTCTTCTCCCGTGTTGCGCATGCGCCCGGGCGGCCTGCGAGCCTCGAGGGTGTAAACCTGTCCGTCCATCAGCGCTTCCAAGTCCTCCACTGAGTTGTCTCTGTTTCAATGACGAGCCTTTCATCTGCGTGTCTCGCCTCTCTTGCTACATGACTTTAATGGCCCTGACATCATGTAAGCCCCCGCAGCTGGCTGCTTGTGCGTTGTGTGGCCCGGTGTGTGTGTGTGTGTGTGTGTGTGTGTGTGTGTGTGTGTGTGTGTGTGTGTGTGTGTATGTGTGTGTCCTAGTCGACCAACTAGGAGTTGTTTCTACCTGCATGCTGGTGTGGCTCTAATCCCTGTTTGTTCTGCTCCAGCACCAGGAGAGAATTTTCACCCCCCCGCCCCCCAACACACACACACACGTAATGCACACCTGCAGCCGCACACACACACTCGCACGCATTGCAAAGATAGGTCGTCGTGTATAAGTCCCTGTCTGTGCAGAAGTGATATTGTCCCTCTGGAGCAGTGAGTGGGATCTCTTGAATGCGAGCTCGCGTCAACACGCCATGTGTGCAAACGTCGTCCTTGGCAGTCGCAGGTCGAAATGGGCCAGACGTCGCTTCTTTGGCCCTGATGAACTCCTTTGGTTGTTTTTGGTCGTTCATCTGACTGGATGAGGAAGGATCTCCCACCACCTATGTGCTTTGCTTGCATCTTCCCTTGAAACTGGCACATAAAACGCTTCGTTTTTGGACTCGCTGCGTCTGTTTGCTCACTCGGAAATTCCAAGTCAATTTTACAAAAGGAAATGTGCGTCAGATCCACTTTGGAAATGACTTGGAAATCCTTAAAAGCTAAAATGTTGAACTCTCGGCTGCAGTCTGACGAATGTCCCAGATTTGCGCTTTACATACCAGTCAGTCAGTTGTAGTTTATCTACAAGTGAGGGTAGGGGGTGGGGGGCAGGG
>NW_017804912.1:377250-378116 GCF_001891065.2 Hippocampus comes
CGATCTGAAATTGGGAGTGTGCAACAGAGAGACGTTATCATGCAACGGCTTTGATATGAGCTGAAGTGTAAAGATTTGCGCACTTTGTTTCACAACTTCTCTTATCATCTGTCGCTGGAGTTCGAAACTGATATGACCACGACTGCTACTTCAAGAGTGTGTGTGTGTGTGTGTGTGTGTGTGTGTGTGTGTGTGTGTGTGTGTGTGTGTGTGTGTGTGTGTGTGTGTGTGTGTTTTGGGGGGGCAGAGAGAGAGAAATATGACTCGCGAGAACTCGTTCCTGGACTCTAGAGGGAAAAAAAGACATTTTTCACAATTAAAAAATATCATCTGTGAACACTTTTTCTTGAGGTGACGTCATCGTCACGTTCGTACCTCGACAATCTTTGGTTGTCTTCCCCATCTTGGAAATTGTGATGTATATCGAATAGAATCAATGTCATAGGAAGGAAGCCCTTATTACCATTTTGAGGAGCAGGACACCTTTTGACGTTTGACGGGCAAGGAAAACCGTTTCAGGGTGTTTCATGTCAGAAAGCGTCATCGTGAAGTTTTCCTCCGCGGGTGAATTCGGTGGCGCAAAATCTTTGAGGACATTGCGCATCCAAATCATTCACTTGTTGGATTGGAAGGAAAAACATTGATCCGGTCATTCGTCTCTCTCTGTTCCGTGTGTGTGTGTGTGTGTGTGTGTGTGTGTGTGTGTGTGTGTGTGTGTGTGTGTGTGTGTGTGTGTGTGTTCAGAGTCAGAAAGACCAGCATGTTTAAGATGGTGCCTCTATAACGGCCAGACCAAACATCTGTCTTACCTTCCTCTCCCCCGTGTACGTTTTCCGTCATCATTGCCCCAATCTCCCCCCCTACCA
>NW_017804912.1:378138-388408 GCF_001891065.2 Hippocampus comes
CCCACCCACCCACACACACACACACACACACACACACACACACACACACACACACAAGGTTAAACTAGACAAAGCAGGAAATAAAAGGAAACGCGGTCTTTTGAAGAGTCGTGTGCGTGTGCGTGTGTGTGCGTCCGAGTGTGCGTGTGTGTGTTGATGATTAATGATTAATATTAATATTGTGCAATAATGACTATTATCCACCATTTGGTTGCATTTTTACATTCAAGGTGATTGCATCAGTTTCGCTTCAGAGATTCAATGGAGAACGTTGTTGTTATTATTATTATTTTTTTTTGTTATCATTATTGTGATGATGATGATGATGATTATCATCGTCTAATCAACTATGTCTACATGTGAAAATCAGTGTGGTGCAATCTATTGAATGGTTCGCTACTTTACCCTAAATGTAAACTACTGCATTACATTTCGCTTTTTTTTTAATTTATTTATTTTTTTTTTAATGTACAATGACAAGCGGTTCGGATAACGGATGGATGGATGGATATACATGTCACCACTAGATAATTGCGATTGTACACCTGGCACTTGCGTACACACAAATACACTGGAAATGTGCACTCTGTCCGTGTTTACTTGCTGCTTGCAGCAGCTGCTGCCGCTTTGTAGTGATGCTAATCCCAACGAAAACTGGAAACACACACACACACACACACACACACACACACACACACACACACACACACACACGCAGACGCTCACAAACACAGAGGGCCCAAACTTGTGTCAATGGCTTCGTATGAAGTAAATATTAGCTTGTTTGATGTATTGCGCATAAAAAGCCTTTGCCTAGAGTCACTGTTGACTCTGATGTCTTCGAGATAGGCGCAAGAATGAGCGCATGGGAGTTTCAGGGCCTCGACAGACACGTTGGATGAATTCACAGGTTTGACTGAATTCTCTCAACCAGGTGTGGCATGTGTCCAAGTTCTATTAAAATGATTAAAAGAGCTCAGAGGGATTATTTAAATGTATTTTATTTTCGCCCCTAAGTGCTATCATGTTCTCGAAAATGGATGGATGTGAAACTCCACCATGACTTCCAAGCATACACGTTTCTCATGAACTGTGCCTCTGAAATGATCGTCACATTCTGGTCTGGGTTGCTGTTTTTTTTTTTTTTTTAACTTTTTAAAATGTTGAAATGATACAAAGGTTGGGCGGCAGGGTGGTCGACTGGTTAGCACGTCGGTTCGGTGCCGGGTTTGAATCCGCCTGTAGCCTTCCTATGTGGAGTTTGCATGTACTCCCCGTGCCTGTGTGGCTTTTCTCTGGGTACTCCGCTTTCCTCCCACATTCCAAACACCTGCATGGTACTTGAATGGAACACCCTAAATGGCCCCCGGGTGCGATTACGAACAAACGGTTGTTTGTCTCGCTGTGCCCTGCGATTGACTAGCAACCAGTTCAGGGTGTACCCCCCCACTTTCGGCCCGAAGACGGCTGGGATAGGCTCCACCACGCCCGCGACCCCCTCCTTGAAGAAAAAAAGGATTCGAAAATGGCTGGATGGGTGCGTGCAAAAGAAAGTTGAAATTGGAAGTGGCGATTTAAAATGAAGAGCATATAAATGTCTCCGTCCCTTTGCTCTGCCTGCTCTTCGACCCTTTCCCGTCTTGAGAACGTCCGCTCTGGCTTGAGTATCAATGGTTGCGTTTTTTTTTGCCTTGTGCGATAAATACGATGTGTGTGTGTGTGTGTGTGTGTGTGTGTGTGTGTGTGTGTGCATGTGAGTGAGAACGAGTGAGAGAGAGAGAGAAGGAGAGAGCCCAACAGGGCACTCAAATGCATGAGTAGCTTGGCTGACCGCCAGCATGTAAAACCTAGCAACAAGATTTGACTTGGCCCGCTGCGGGTGAGAGGGAACTGGCATATGCTCAGCATTGGCATATGGATCTTTGTTTGTCCGTTTTGGACCATTTAGTCATTCTGTCACTCCAAGCCGACCACTTAGTGAATTGCCGATACTCGTGGTTGCGAATCTCACGCCATTTTCACAGACACGCATGCGAGCCAAGATTGGAGTCTGCTGCTCCACCGTCTGTTACTGTTCACATGGCCTGAATGAAATGAATACCTATTCCAATTAATCCTTTTAACCGGCATGTGCGATCCCTGGCTCGCGCCGATGTGGCCTCCAGGCCAACCGCATCCTTGCCAAGTCACATCAGCCCGTTGCCTCCTGCGGCCGCAGTGGATGCGCTGTGATGGTGGGCAGCAGCGGCGGCGACCGCGGCGGCTTTCCTTGTACTTCTGAACCCAATAACGAACCTCCTTCAATAACGCGGCAACGCAAAAAGCGGTCAGTGGAAGCGGTCCTCCGATTAGTTTCATTCGGATGCATTCCATTGTGTGTGTGTTTTGCGCTTTCGGATTGTTGTTGTTTTGGTCTGAGTTGAAGACGGGCGGTGTTCACGCCGGAGGAATTTGTTGGAAGCAGCGGGAGGTGTGTGAGCCCAAATCCTCCACTTCCTGGTGCCCTCGGATGACACAGCTCACTGATGCATCTCGCTCATTATTGTCCCACGCATGCCGGGCCAACGGCTACTCTGTCTGTCGTGAGACTCAGGCTCAGGAAATGCGAGTGTGTGTGTGTGTGTGTGTGTGTGTGTGTGTGTGTGTGTGTGTGTGTGTGTGTGTGTGTGTGTGTGTGTGTGACAAATATTTGAAATCGCTTCATCCAAATCTCGTGTTAGCGTCATTAGCCCAAATCAAACATGAGCAGTGATGTCGGTCGTGCTCTAAGTAGACATCACTGCAATGTGGTGGACAGACAAAGACACGCAACGTCTCAGAGTGCCCACTTCGCAGTGGTCAACTTGACATTTTCCGCAAGTGGAGATCTTGGAGCAGTTCCTTATAAATATGCTTTGCGAGCCGATCACCTGCATGCCGTTACGGTTCCGCCATGGTCGACCGCGATGCTTCCACCATGAGGGGAGCCGCTTCGATTGGCCGGTAATCAACCCGGCTGTGTTCAGTCCCACAACGGCGCAAACGGCCATTTCTGACCGTGTCTGTCGATGAAAATGCCAAAGGAAAGAAAATTCCATGCATCCACAGTTGGCCTGCACTTTGCGTGAGACTTGCGCTGGTACAAAACTAGGCTGAAGTGTTCATACTTTGTATGACCAGTGCAGGAAAATTCAGAAAAAAAAAACCCAACACATTTTTTTTTAAATTTCTGCAATTACAAATTATTTCCACTCTTTTGCTCATGTAGCTATGTCAATATATACAGTATGTTTTAAAAAAACAAAACTTTTTGAGTTCTTTGAGACGTAGCTCCCCCCTCCATCTCTGTCTCTCTCTTTCATGCGTGCCCACACACACACACACACACACACACACACACACACACACACACACACGCACACACGCACACGGGAGCCTGATAAATGGTACCTAATTAGCAATGGTAATGACCAGGTGTCTGAGAATAAGGCCGTTTCTTCCAGCCAAAGGGGTTGAGGTGGGGTTTCGGGTGTTTTGTGTGTGTGTGAGAGAGAGAGAGAGAGAGAGAGAGAGAGAGAGAGAGAGAGAGAGAGAGAGAGAGAGAGAGAGAGAGACAGAGTTGTTATGTAGTGTGCAGTTCCCCGAAAATCCCTCCCCACTGCCTAACACCCCCTGACCTTCCCTCCATCCTGAAAGGACATGCACACACTGCTACACACTTGGGGTTGAACCAAATAGTCGACTGCTCAACGGGCACTTGCAATGATTGCTTGATATCGACGATTGCCCAGTCATGCTTACACGTGGTGGGGGCCACCTCGCAGAAAGAGGTGGTGGCTGGCAAACGAGTCCCCCGAGGGTATGGGAGGTCTTTTGAGCTCGCCGAGTCTCGATAGAACGCACGTTGGAAGAGACAAGAGTCTGCTCCTCGCCTTCCGTGACACTGCTTGCAAAACTCTACTTCTCAACCTCCCACTTCTTTTTGCATTCGCTAAAGTTATTCACTCTTTGCGAGAGAAATTCACACTGACGGAGGAAAGGCAAGGCCCGTGGATCTTAACGTGTTTGGCGCACACGCATTCGCAGTCTCTCCTGTTCCCACACAGCCACCTGACACCAACACCTGACTGCGAGAGCCCATCATCCAATCACAGCCTAAAGTTTTGGTCAGGTGACCTGATCAGGAAACACTACCAGGGGGATGAGGTTACACCCAGCACTGGTCTGATAACAGCACTCTGTCTATCCTCCCCCCCGCCGCCCCCCCTCGCCTCTCTCTCTCTCTCTCTCTCTCTCTCGCTCTCCCTTTCCTTCCCCGCTCTGCAATTTACAGATTTGGTTTCACCTTTGCTTTCACGCTAAACTGTCGGATCCCGAAGCCCGATGAATCAGAGTGCGCGTGCCCATTTGTGTGAGTGTTTGCAGTTGGCGGGTCAATAATTTGGAACCCGAGCAGGCTTCCGAATAAATAGCGCAAGAGAGAAAACGCCTCCCGCGCACCGCGGTACATCCTGATTTTGAGACGCGCTCAGAATTGAAACAAATGAGAATGAAGCGCTGTGAAATGCGGACGTTTGCTACTGAGCACAAGAGGGAGACAATACGGCACAATCTGAGTTGAGAGACAAATGTCTGCCTTCGAAAACGAAAGCGCTGACAGGGCAAGGGCCTCGAATAGACGCGTATGTGTACAAAATAAATGCAGGTCAATCCAGAGCCCAAATTTCAAGGCAACATGTGCTCGTAAAATTATAACCTGATCGGATGTGTAACCACCTTTTGCGCGTTACGTCACAGCTTTCGTAGGAACGCCCCGCCCCCTCTGCCATGACGGACAGCAAAATAACAATTTGCGCCCATGAAAAGCGTGAAGTCATGTATCTATTGATATAAGCGATTATCTTCTAAAATGGTCGTATCTTTTTGTGCGGTCGGATGTACTCAACGTGTGGTCCCCAACCTTTTTTTTCTCACGGCTGGACGGGGAAAAAAAATAACTTCAGTCGCTAAGTCGCTAAATTGCTCCGTTTTCCGTCCACGATTCGGCAGTCCGAAACTTTTGCTGTCCGTCATGGTGCGCTCACCGTGATCACGTGACGTGGCTGCAACGGGTCAATCCGAATTTTTTTTTTTTTGTTTGTTTGTTTTTTTTCAACAAGTTGAACAAGAACACCACAGACACAAAAAGTGACAGACAAGTAGCCTTACACTGATGATGATATGATGATGATGACGTTTCCTGGTACGACTCTGCTCCTCGGAGCTGCAGGCGGCTGCGTTGAGAGATTTGCCAGGCCTGTCAGGCAATGCTTCGCCGCTCTGATCTGTTGACTGTGAATGACAAGGTCAGTCTTCGGTCTCCTCGCGTGGAACATGATTCCCTCCCGTTTGCGAAAACCCGACCCTGTGACCTCTGACCTCACCTGCCGGGGTCATTCTCATGCCACCCTGACCCGCCATGAAACCAGAGAGCACCAAACATGCCAGCGTCAAACATCCCCAGAGGAGAAATTGGACCTAAATCCCAAGCGATGAGTCCATTGGAATTGTGTGAGTGCGGCGTAGCGCGATATTGACTTTGAACATGTGTATTATTGTAATGCGCTTGACTTTGCAGTCAGCCAATCCTCCACAAAGCATCTCCAGTAGGTCCAGAATGCTGCTGCTCGCCTTTGGTCTGGTACTTGTAAGATGGAGCACATACATCCTACTTTGGCATTCCTTCACTGTTCTTTTGAACATTATCTTCATTGTTTTCAAATCTTGACATGGCCTCGCCTCACCTCTGAGGTCCTCCGGCCCTGCCCGGTGCCTCAGGTCCGCGGACCGGACACTATTAGAGGTACCGAGAACTAAGCGAAGGTTCAGAGGGGATGGAGCCCGCTCGCTGGAATTTATTATTTTATTGGTTGTTGTATGAATTATTTTTGTATACAGCGGTGGTTGTGCTTGGGAAATACAGTTGAGCTGAGCTGAGAATTGTCTAAATTGCTGGATTTCTTGGGGTACTCCTTCCCCGCCCCAACAGTCGCCACTACCCGGGAGACAAATGACAGAATCTTTCACCCTCGGCGCTGCACTCATTCCAATCTTAAAATTGGCCAATCTAGGTAAACATTGCATGATAAAAGCTAGATTGGTGTCGACTCAACGCGCACTCCAGCGATTCGCAAAGGTCACGTTTCTTTGTCGCTTCTCACGTCCAACACCGCAGCGACGTCGGTAAACACATTCCGTGGTATAGCTTCATTTGCAAAGAAGCTAAAACGCGCCAGACAACCAAGGCCACTTCCCTCCATTTATTATCGTCATTGTGATTTATTTATTTGTTTATTTATTTATTTATTCACGAAGCTTTTATGAAAAGCCGCTGAAGGGCACTGAATGCAACTCTCACCTTGGAAAGTCCAAATCTGCGGCGGGGAAACGCAGGATCTACTTCTTGTAAATGCCGCTTAGTGAAGGTTTGCGACTGTCCAAACTGCCTTCACGTGTTTGTGGCTGTTTCAATTTCAAATCAGAAATCGTCTTGAGCAGAATCGCATGCACCTGCACAAAACGAAGTCATTTGGCGCTTCGTGTAGATCAGGGCTGTCAAACTCATTTTTGTCGCGGGCCACTTTGGAACGACGTCCTCCCTCGGAGGGCCGTTACGACTGTCAAACCGAATAAATGTTGCAATTGAACTGGGACTTCATTTTCTTGCGAACAAGGAGTCTTGCAAAAATTAGTTCACTGTCTATTTCCTGATTTTTTTTCCCTCCGTCTATATATCTGGTCTCCTCTGGTTAGCTCAGAAAAGATCTTCTTTTCAAGCAGCCAACCTGCCGCAATCGCACGCACGCACACAGAAAAATAAAGTAGACACAAGAGTGTGTGTCTGTGTGTGTGTGTGTGTGTGTGTGTGTGTGTTTGTGCAAAGGAAATCACCGCCTAGCTTAGCAGAGACTCGACGCGGTGGCAAATTGCAGACTGCTGAACGCCAACAACTTCCGGTGGTGCAGATCGTTTTATTTTATTTTTTAAATACTTTTTTTTTTTTTTTTGTGAAAGCGAAACTGAGAGCATGCTTATGGTGCCGTGTGCACGAACACAAAACAATATCATATTAATAACACGCACGCAGACACATAAATCTTTTTCCTTTTTTTTTTCTCTATTTTTCGTCCATGACACCCCTCGCGATCGACTTGGGACCAGTCCGCGGTCGGTTGCGTTCGATGTGTTGGGCAACCCTGGGTTCGATCCTACCTGAGTACCCCAATAACGAACATGCCACATGAAGTAGAAATGGTCCAAATCAAGCCTCAACAGCGAAATGATGAAGTTTATGCAATGACAAGAGAAGGAGGAAGCAATTGCGGCCTATTTATCGCCCTTTCAGCTATCAGGCTGATGCGTGTGATTTGTTATTCACTTTTTTTTTTTGTCATTTGGAAGGACGAGTTTAATACCGAGACCCCTGGGGTTAATAAAAAGTGTGACCTCTCAGAGATAAACCTGCGCGCGAATAATCGCGCCTTCCTCTCGGTGTGTTTGTACGGCGCTTTGCGCGCATGCCGCCTCTTCTTGACTCCAACTTGATCGTCTTTGGAATGACATGTTTTGGAGATCGTGCCGATTGTCTTTGGCCGCAGCGCCGCTCGGATAAGCCGGCGGCGGCTTGACTCCAATTGTTCCGCTCGGCTCCAAGTTGACGCGCGTTCACATTATCGTCGCGGCGAGACATTGTCGAGCGAGCCCCCGCGTAGGTGGCGAGTCAGGCGGAAGGCGCCCTCTGTTTGCTCAAGCGAGCGGGTGCAATAATCCCGCTGTTCCAGATAACGGCTGGCGGTCTGCAACGTTTGGAAAACGGCAGAAGGCGGACTTTTCAAGGGTGCGCTTTAGAGTCGGCAAGACGGGACACGTTTTCAAACCAAAATCTGGTCGAATGTAAACACACGGATCATCGATTGACAGGCAAATGCACCGCCGTCAACAAATCTTTTATCGACTCCCGAGGGGGCGGGGCTACGGGGTGGCCATGCCCGCCCCTTTTCACCGTCGAGTGGAAACATTTTGATCGCCGTGACTTTCCGACGGGATGGATTCACAACACAATTACGGTTCACCGTTTGACTATTTTCCAAAGCTGATTGAAGAGGATACGCAACACCACGCCGCTTTACTTATTTTTTTCTGCGTACACCGACGGCAATGCCCTGACGCAAAATGAAATCGTTTGTTGCAAGAGTATTAGCGGACCAGGCGCGCACAAGCAAGCGCGCGTTTGTGTGTTTAATTTGACACCGGGGTGGAGTGTTTGAATCCTGTCCAAGAGCGATAAGAGTTTTGGTGACAGGGTTACATGAACCCTAAGTGACGCACGTAAACACACAGCTCTTCGAGGGAGGGACCAGGGGTGGGTGAGAACATGCTTTAAGACGCGTCGCCGCCGTACGCGTGACACTAAATCCCATTCACGGCAACAAACGCGCTGACAGGAGTGGCAGGAGCGGGGACGGAGGCGTCGGGAGGAGGTTTATTCCATGCCGGCGACATAACACACGCCCGCTGTGAAGCTATACCGTGACACGTCGTCACCACCGAGCGGAAGGAAAAGCGAATTTGAATGCGCTCGAAACGTTGCTGCGACTCCAGCTCAACTTCAATGTAAAAATAAGCTTCAAAAGAGGTCAAAAGTCTTCCGCCAGTATGTAAATGGTACGACGACGTCAA
Organism: Hippocampus comes; assembly: GCF_001891065.2. Classification (NCBI taxonomy): domain Eukaryota; kingdom Metazoa; phylum Chordata; class Actinopteri; order Syngnathiformes; family Syngnathidae; genus Hippocampus; species Hippocampus comes. The sequence goes on from NW_017804912.1 coordinate 386,836, forward strand.
GTAAAGCAAACACATAAACAGCGACGTGGAACACGTTAGTTCTGTGCTGCCGTTTGACTGCAAATTGGGTTTTTTTTGGCCAGTTCAACTCGAGTGGCGATGGGTGACTTTTGCATGTTTTCCTCCATCCACGCAAACAGCACTTCAAGCATGTTTTTTGGGTCAGAGCGATTTCTAGTTCCAAGTGGACCAGATTGCCTCCACCGGCCTGTTCTAAAAAATAGCTCATGAATGGCAGAGGCATTGTGATTTCCCATTGCAAGAGTTTTAAAAGTGATCATTTAGAATTGCACCAACCCGCAGGGATTCCGACAAATCTGATGTTGCATCATCTGTTTCCTCCTGTTGTGAAATCATTTTTGAGGCACGCCACGCGTGTGCAGTCCGTTTGTTTTTTTGTTTGTTTTTTTTGAATGACATCGTATCAAATAATATATGGCTCATTTGCTTGCTTAGTGCTGGTGAATCGCGATGGTCTCGTCATCTCTTCCCTCAGAGAATACACTTCCCCAAACTTTTTTTTTTTGGGGGGGGGGGTCAGGGGGGTATCGTTTAAGGCATATTTGTTTTTCTGAAAGTTGTTCAATTCACATTTGCATGCATGTCTTTGATGCTAAGATGACGTGAGACCTCAGCGCCGTTTTTATTTTAAACCCATTTGAAGACTTTTCAATCGTGCATTTCAACGATCTGAAACCGAAGATGATCCTAAAAGGAAAATGACGAAAGGAAGGTTCAACTGTAAGGGGTTGAGTAATCGGAGATTAAAAAAAAAAAAAAAAAAAAAACGGAGAGGGGCTGAGCACGAAGAGATCCGGAGATCCTCCTAATTCTCCATATGTTCGGGGAATGACAATTCTCCACCCACCCGGCTTGACAGCAACACACCTGTTCCCTGCTTACAGAAAAAAAATACACACAAAGAAACCGTGCTTCTTTTCTTTCATAATAATTGTAAGCATTCATATGAACCCATCCAGTTGGTGTTTGGTGCATTTCTTAAAAATCATGAATGGATATTGTTCTAAGGATGTTCCCTTGGCAGAAAACCTAAATGACACCAAACAATTGTTTTGCTTCGACTGTATCTGCTTCCATCTTCAGTGAACCGTGGCATTTCCTTGCACTGCTGTGCCGAATCGATGTCTCACTGAGCAAAAAAAAAAAAAGATGCTTTCTCACTGAGTCCACTTTGATCAGCAAAATCAAGACCTGCATGGCATGAAATTTGTTGAATTTCAATGAAAAAAAAGACAGAGGTGATGGCGTTTGGTCCTAATGGCCTTTGGACATCCCATCCTGCGAACTTGGGCCCTCCTGGCTCCTTATCTCAAGCCAACTTGGGTCAGGCAGCTGCTGAAGGCAACAGTTGTCAGGCCAGAAGCGGCAAAGTCCCTCTTTGCATAATTCAGCTGTGAACAGCCGGTCCTGTCAGCTGAGTCGCCAACATGCAACTATCACATCATTGTGGTCATCCCTGCCACGATGTCGGGGTTTGAACGCGTGCAATGCGGCAAAGGTGGGGCTGCAGCAAAATGAAAATGCAACAGGCTCAATTCGAATTATTCATTTT
>NW_017804912.1:388437-396698 GCF_001891065.2 Hippocampus comes
GAGAGTGGCCGAGGCACAAGACCACGTAAAAAAAAAAAAAAAGGACAGCTGCGTCCTCTGTGTCAACATTCTGCCCCAAAAAGAATTCCGGTTTGCTGTTTATGACGGAATATCTGCATTGGTGAGCCTGTTATGAAGTCTCACCGGTGAGAAAGGAAATTAAAAAGCATGACGTGTGGCTGGATTTTTCTTGATTGATTTGGATATGACTTGATGAAGATGTCATTGATAGTGATGTTGTTTCTGTGATTTTTTTTTTTTTTTCACTGAGCAGTTTTTCAGGAACTCATTCTCACTTTTACTGTACTTAAATATTAGTTCTTTTATTTGAGTAATTTTTTTTTTTTGGTCTCTTCTAGCCTCATCTGGCAGTTATGCAAAAAAAAAAAAAAAAAGTCCTGTTTGATTATTATTTCCCGGAGTCATGTTGAAAAGTTGGATCCTTTCACCTGTAGTAAAATGAGCCTCTGCGACTGCTTGGTTTGAGTTCTACTTGCCGCTGACACGTTAGCCTTGACAAAAGCACGTAACAGCGGGTACTCGGAGTGTTTGATCAGCATTCTCAGTGCGATGCAACCCACTGGCGGTCGCTCGTTGTCCGAGCCGAGCCGTCGTCGTCTCCATTTGATCACGTTTCACAATGTGCAAAAAACAAATGACAAATAGCGACCTGTATGCTAACCTAGCGTCATCAATCCTTTTCTGTTTTGTTATTTCAGAAGAATAGTTTGCAATCTTCTTTGTTTTAGGGCAGTGTCGGGTTATTCGGTTCGCTATCCTGTACGCCACGGGCAGCTGTGAATTGAATACAAGTGTGAATCTTGATAAATAAACGAAAAGTGGGGGAGGTGGGGAATGGATCCACATCATATTAAACTCCTCACGTGGGAAGAAATTGACGAGCATTTCAAATCAATGCTCTGCCTATTTGGGAAACGATCCGTCAGTTTGGGAAAATTCATCTCCTCTTTCGCGCTTCTCATTCTTTGATGTTAATTTAACAAGTAGGATTACACCAAAAATCGACACTTATCTTAATGGGAACAGCCGAACGGAATCTCGATTAGCGCCGTGTTGGTGACTTTTTATGGGATTGAATGCACACTGTCGCAAAGAAGAAGAGAGAGTGGGAGAAAGTAGTGACAGTGTCTTTTAATTCGTCCAGCTTTACAGTAGCTTTTTCTTTTATTTAATAGAGCAACCGCTGACCAATTCGCCTCAAAAAACTAAAATAACAGCCAGTACGTGTCAAATGAAATCAAGAATGATCTTTCAGAACAACTGATCCGAGTTGGTCTTCATTGCGGGTAACTCAACAGCAGCATCGCTCGCAGTCTCTCTTGTGATCTATGTCTCTTTGGCCCCAGGGGTACGCAATCATCAGTCAGTGGATCCACCCATCCGTCCCTCCATCATGCCCATGAGCCTCTCGGCCACTCCTAATCCCAGAGCCCCGCACCCTCCCAGGTACGAAACCTGGCCGCAAACCCCCACCCCCCCCCACCCCTCCCCGGAGCCGCCAGAGAATCGCTGGCTTTTACTCGTCTTACAGGGCGTCAATTGAGGCTGTAATCAAACCCTGGTGAGAGAGCAAAGTCCCAGACAGACAGACAGACAGACAGGCACAGAGACAGACAGATGGAGCAACAGGCAGTGAGCTGGATACAGGGGGGAGCAGATGATCGCATTCGGGCCAGGATGAAGTGGCAAGAAAACCGCAGGGACAAGTTGAGATGAATAGAAACTGTAAGTGTGTCAGTTACTTGACCGGGGTTGGGGTTCTTTGTGCGGCCCTCCCCATACATGACCAAATCTGATGGCCTTCTCTGGTGTACCACCAGAAAACATGAAATCTACGAGGAAAGAATAGAATGAAGAGGCGCTACCTCCGTTTCCCAGCTGGCGTTTCAGTGCGCACACACACACTAACACGCATTTTGTGCTTTATGGGGACAGCAGCTGCTCTTTGGCGCTCTCTCGTGGACAAGAGTTGTAACGGTGCATTTTCTTTGTCCTCCATGCCTGGGGGCCACGTTTCGACAATGCCTTGGCCCACAGTACCCCTCATTAAACTTGCCGAGACATTGTGTCACGCTATTCAGATAGCATTTTTCCATTTTCTGGTCTGTATAACGCAGTATATGTAGATGTCAACATTGTTGCAGTCTTGAGAGTTTCACTCCTCAAAGTGCTGGAAAGTGATCAATGTCCCCAAGACATGATGAATATAAACGCCGATGCACGTGCGCGCCCAAATAGTTGGCTCGTAACCTTTTCCCATCGGTGATTCGTATTTTCTTAGATGCTGGCTTACTTTGCAGTGTTGATGACATTTTTTTAAAGCTTGGAATTCTTTTATATGCATTGCTCAATTGCTCGTGGGTAGCCTACATTTCTATCCCAGTGGCCCTTGAAGCGAGAGTAGAGATAACAAGTCTGCACACCTCTGTTCCAATGCCAGGTTTTTATAATATTAAAAAAAGCATTTGGAAACTGCTCGAAAACACTTAGCGTGGGGAGAAATAAACTTTGAAGCTCGACGACCTCGAGGCATGAAAGAAATGAGCGAAGGGAAGAAGGTGTGAGTCGGGGGGGTAAGGATGAGACGGACCTGTAACCGAATGTTTCCTACCGACTATCAAGTGAATTTTCCGCAAACTTTTGGGAAAAAGTCCCGGGAAGTAAATGATTGGATGTGCTCCCATCACCGCTGGTTGAAGCTGATGAAAATAAACCGGTTTCGATAAATGATCCCCCAAAAAAAATGAGAAGAGTGAGTTTATTTATCAATTTAGGGGTGCGACCTCTGTGTGTGTCCATCTTTCTTCATGGCTCGAGCTGAAATCTTGAAGCTGTGGCTACAGTATCGGCTTTCCTGACATGAGAGGCCCCCGTGGCGGCTCAGAGGCTGCTGCTCTTTGAAGCTTTAGTGGCGCTGCACTGGCTCATTTGGTAACAGGTTGGGAATGGGCCGCTGGCGAAAAATGAGACTCTGGTCACCTTGGAAACGGGCTCCCTCATCTACCTTCACAACGTGATTTAAAAGGGATTGGACAGTCACTTTTTATTTTACTTAGGTACTGTACGCACTTTCTTACCACTCAGTAAACGTGACATAAACAATGTGGACTTCAGCTACCAAATTTCCTTTTGCGCACCCATGGCACTGTTTTTTTTTTCTCCGCCCGTTTTTCGGAATCCCATTTAAATAAGAAAAGGAACACAAAACTGCTCTCAACACTAATTTGGAACATCATCAAAGTCGAGTATTGTGCTACAAAGGATCCAGGGGCAGAATTCAGCCCCAGGCACAGTTTGGATCCCAACCTGTTGTTTACAAAACCAGTTTTTTTCTTCTCTTTTTTGGGAGGGCGGGGGCTGCGGGGGGGGGGGTTGTAATGAGTGTGTCTTTGCGCTGATACCTCCTCATTACCCTGTCATGGGAAGTGAAAGGGGCTAAACGTTGCACCGCGTTTTCAAGGCTGCTACTAACAACCCATCCGGGCGCATCTATCAGTTGACCGAAGTTCGGAAATACAAGGTGCGCCAGCCTTGATGTCAGTGCGGCGTCGTGGCTCAGTGATAGCGAGGTTGTGTCCCAACCCAGAGGTTGTGGGTTCGATTCTCTGGTCCTCGTGACCATGTCCGAGTGTCCATTAGCAAGATACCGAACCCCCGGTTGCTCTTCATGCTGCGCCAATTGATGAATGACCGGTCACGAGGGATCTGGGACGCGACACCACAATGACAGACCAAAGTCTGGCATGCCTGAATTTATGTTCATCCTGCCCCATCGTGTAGCATTTCCTACGTTGTCCTTCGATCGGTTCTTCGACATTGCCCGGTAGGCAAGACAGCACCCTCCTCCTTATGGCGAGAGATTGGAGGTGGTGTTCATGAAAAAACAAAGGACGAGAAAAGCAAGGGACCGTTTGGAAAGTATTGGGATGTATACATAACATTTCAACTGATGCTACGTTTGCTAACTGCAAAGCTAGTATCTGATTAGCAAATGTGGTGTCATTAAAAACTCATTCAATGCCAAGGATGTTTTTCAAAATATTTTCTGAAGAATCCGGTCATTCAATGGGCAGGTTCTGGTCTCTGACGGACTTGAAGTGTGACGTCTCGCCCAGTTCAAAACAGAGCGATAATTATCTGGTCGTCTGAATGTCAAAAAGTTGTGTCGTTTGACAACGCCACTTAGCGCTTGGAGTGCCTTCGAGCTGGAAAAAAAAAAAGCTACACAAGTGAAAGCCCCAAAACCGCCGATCGAGTGCAAATGAGGCCAATGCAAATGGCACACGGCATGTCCCGATACACGCAAGATGGAATCGGCATCGTGTGCCAAACACGTTTTCGTGTTTTCTGTTTGCTCAGAAGTTTTCGGCGCTTGGCTTGGACCAACTCGTTTACCCGCCGGTTGAGGAGAAGGGCCTGTGGCAAAAAAGCCAAACTGTGGCAGGGTTTTGACTTTCTGGACCGGGATTTTCCACCTCCGGCTGGAGCTAACTGCTAGTTTGCTGTGTCGTTGAGACCGAAGATTGTAAACATGAACATAATCTAAGTTTATTATTGTTATTATTATATTTAGGCACTACCTTTCCCGTCTCCACAAAGTGTCCCTCTGGAGTTGCTTCAATACTTTTTTTTTTTAACTTATTTGATCTCATCTGTGTATATTTTCAAACTCACTCCATTTTTTTGGTGTTTTTTTTTTTCATGTGTGGCTCTGTGCAACTGATGAAGGCCCCAATCTGTTGTTGTGGCCACTTTTTCTTGATTACCTTTGCTTCATCTTCCTCATCCTCATCACCAGCTCCTCTCAGTTTTTGACCTATGTGCTCACCGAACGGCAGTGTGTGTGTGTGTGTGTGTGTGTGTGTGTGTGTGTGTGTGTGTGTGTGTGTGTGTGTGTGTGCGAGCACGCGCAACGTTGCCAGCCTAACGAGTTTGATAGCTGTCACCTGATCTTGGTGATGAGGGTTGCTGTAGTAGCGGCAGGAACGAGAGTAAGAGCAGAGTTAGGTTTCTCCGCAGTAATTAGTTTTCCCAGCCTCTAATTATACCCGGCGGAATTACAAGCTTGATTGACTGTCATTTAAGCATTTTAATTTGTGGAATTGCCCCCTTTTCTGCTTTTTTGAAAAAAAAAAAAGCAGGAAAAGTTGTTGTTTTGATAAGCTGGCATGCAGATCAGGAATTCAGGAATTGGAAGAGTGCAGACCATTTCACGCCGGTAATTTCTCACCGTTCAGATCTGTTACGACTCAACATTTTGATGCTCTGTCTCATCTTACCACAACCGTTCGGCGCATTTCTGCTTTGAGGCTTTAAAATGATATCACTTTTTTTTCCGACTAAAACAAAGATGGCAACTTACCAGAGTTCTTTTTCATTTGGGGCAGGTTTGGAAGATCAAGCCTTCGGTCGTGAACCGAAAGGGCAAGGAACCAAAATGAGTTTTGGCTGCGAGGCGTCAGGACTCCTGCCCCATAAGCGACCTGTACATCAAAAGACTTTGAGAAGATTTGGAAAAGACCCTGAGAGTAATCAAATAATTTCACACTTAAGAGTTTCGAGTCACAGCCTTGTCTCAGACAGAGATATTCCAAAAACTGAATTTTGCCGGCTCACTAATTACCAGACTACAACTAGATTATTTTGGTGTTTTGGACGGTCTGTGTTCTTTTTAGCAGTCACTTTTTTTTTTCATTGATTTCCCCTTCATCCACGGATTACTGTCATGCACTTGACTTTGGAGTCAGCCAATCCTCCACGAAGCATCTCCAGTTGGTCCAAAATGCTGCCGCTCAGCTCTTGTCGGAGGGAGCATATAATTCAAACTCTGGCACTCCTTCACTGGCTCCCTTTATACTTCTTTTTAAGATGCTATTAGTTGAGTGTCCGGTTTTGTTAGAGCTCACCTTTTGGTTGCCGGTCGTGTCACATCACCACAAAGACTGAAAGACAGGTTTCATACTGCGGTAAGGTCAAGACTAGGAAAAGACAGATCCAAAACCAATGCGATTCCCATGTAAAATGATCGAAATAACGGGAGCGCGCTGTGAGCGACTCGAGGGCGAGGAGCTCGGTGCTCTTCCAGGTCAAGAGTGACGCGGGCATTTCCTTCGATTGCCTTTTGCCCTTATTTGCTGTGGCCCGCCGTTTTTCAGTCACTGCTTTGGTTCCCCCACCCCCCCCCCCCCCCCCCCCCCTTCCTGTCTTGCAGCTCTTTCTTCATCTGTCTTTCAGGCGCCCGAAAGAACAGCAGCCCCCTTAAACGATTAACTTGACAATCCCTTCCCTAACAATCTCATCCCCTTCTATTCTTCCCTCCTCTTTTTTTCTGCGTGAAGTGCTCCCAGTTCATTTGACCACCTTATTTCTACATCCCATTCATGCAGCTCAGATCACACCGGGGGCTGTAATGACAGCACATTTATTAATTAATTGCATGTGTAATTGCTAAAATTAAGTTTTGCAAACTTGGTAATGATGTGAGGAATTATGGGGATGGAAGGAGGGGAGAAGCTTTGAAGACAAGCATCCCCCCCCCATCCCACCCCCCCTGAGTTCTTTCAGGATGGGAGATGGAGGGAACGTGTGGACGGATGGCTCGAAAGAAGGAGATAGAGGAAGGAAAGGGGAGAGTGGAGGCCTGCCAGAGGAGTAATCCAGGAGGAAAGGCGCACTGTAGCGTCGGGCTGATCAGAGACGAGAGAGTTTTGTCTCCGGGCTAATCTTCTTTGCGGAAAGTGGCGGTGTCATGGCCGTCACTCTGCTCGCCGCTGTCAGTCTGTTGGGTTGCTCTGTCCGTTGTGCTGCCACAAATTCCCCCATTGATTCCAAGCCGGCCACTTTAATTAACTTCCTCCCTGAGATAATGGCCAGCTCAGAGGAATCTCCTCACCACCAAACTCGGAGAGTGGGGGGGGGGGAAACTTTTCCATACATCTCCAGAATGGCAAAGGCCCCTTCAGCGGCAATATAATTTATTTCTTTTTATTGGAGGGATTTTGTCCGACAAAATTAGATTTGAACACGAGGAGCAAATTGTTTATTGTCTCGGGTATTCAGAGAAAAAATGTGGATTGGAGGTCTTCTCTGCGCTGAGACGATAGCAACAGACTCTATTATGTGCGGAGTGTATATCGTTTCACTGAATGAATGCTTGGATGGGAAAAACGTCCTTGGTGGGATAAATGGGTTTGCAGTCACGTAAACTGTCTTGGAAGTGGGGGGGGGGGGTTGTGGTGCAGGGAGAGCGATGGAAAAGGAAGGACAGAGTTAGAAAACGATTGATGTTGTCATAACACTGAAATGGAAAGACTTTTGTGTGTGGGGGGGGGGCAACATGGCATTATCTTGTTGATAGGACAGAGCACAATAAAACAAAAACCACTTCCCGCGTTTACGTCGTCATTTGTCTTGATCACATCTTCCTCGCGCACGTTTGATCTCGTGAAAATGAATTTCGGACAATGTGGTTGAGTGTCAAAGAGTTTCATGAAGCGGGTTCGCGAAGCATCTGAAGTAGCAGCGGTCCGAAGTAAGAGACAATCGGCGGCCGCAGCCCGAGTGCTTTTCAGCTCGTCGGCAACAACTCGACAACCGAAACCGGCATTTTCTGAACGCGACGCTGCAGCCTAGAACCAAAGCCGAAAAATCTTCTCGACTCCTTCAAGGGACCGAGGTCAACAATCCAGTCACGTATTGGCTCGTTCGCTCTTGTCACCAAATGAAAGCAAATATCACGTTGGCGGATGAAACGTATAAGGAAGTTCTAATTGTTGAGGCGTCACCCTCAAAAGGGACCAAGAATGGTCTCAAGTGTTTGTGCCACTCGGTGACATTTGAGGTGCGATTGGCAGCGATATTGTTTTGTTTTCTATTTTTGTTTTGGTGCTGAAAGTCAGTCAAAATGGAAAATCAACTTCAAAGTGTTGAGCAAAAAAAAAAACGGTCACATTTCTTTTTCGGCAGTCAAAGTCGCCGCGCCTTGAGAGGTGAATGAAAATACGCGCAATTTCTTTTTCCTGGGTGCGAATGTCCAAGGCAGGCTCTGATCTGCTCATCTTTTCCAGCCGTCTGCTCCCGTGACAAAGAAGCGCAGCTAATCCGCGCCGGTGTAGGAAATGCGGCGGGGGCGCCACGCAGCCACCCAGCAGCCACTCTCCTGTGATAGCGGAGACGCTTGATCACATTTATCTGCCGTTAACACCTTCCTGGCTTGATCTGGGCGCTTTCGTGGGGATCGC